>NC_012879.2:61023670-61233695 GCF_000003195.3 Sorghum bicolor
GCAACCTCTCACTCTGTTAGACACAGTCAAACCAATGTAGCTTGGTGTTTTACTTGATTTTATGTTCCTCCTCCCTGAACTAAATTGAAGAGAGGCCTTGCTGCTGCATGCCTGACTGCTGCACTGGACCCTTTCAGTATTGCTACAACTATCAGTAACATCCTTAGAGTACGATCTGATTCCTAGATGATCATTTGTATCTTCAGCATGAATAGCACTAAGATGTGACCCTATCAACTGGCATTCCGCCCTCATATTGCTCAGCCCTGTGGAGGCCCCTGGTTTTGAATGGTCATGTCCATTTTCATCTTTGATGGTAGAATCAATATCGACACTGTAGTTCCCACTGTTGTCAATGTTCCACCTACTAAAGATGGAATCTGTGGTTGCATGACTAGGGTTATAAACATAGGCACATGTTAACTTCTGGTAGCTATTGCTTTCTTCTCCAAAGCCATGTTCAGTGAAAGTGGATCCATCAAATTCCGAAGAATCGATCATATTTGATTCATCATTCAAGTAAGGAGCACAACTGGAGCTTAATCTCCCTCCTGCGACATTAGAAGATGAACCAGCACATCCAGAACCATCCATCTCATCAGTTCCCAATGTAGCTAAATTCAACATAATACCACATTCCACATAATCCTTGTTGTACTGACCATCATTTTTAACCGACGAGCTAGCAGAGGGTGTGGTCTCTGAGAACTTATCAACCAGTAAATTGGTCGGAACTACCTCCACAGGAGAAGCACCATAAGTACTCTCTTCAAAAGTGGTTTTTGATGCCAAATTCAGCCTTTTGCGGATTGTTCGCTTGCACTGTTTTCCTCTCTTTCTAGTACTCCTTTTTGAAAGCTTGTCATCATTGTGCAAAATATCAGAATCAGATCTCAGACTCAGAGTAGTAGCGACAGGTCTGGAGTACTTTGCAGCTATATGGCAGGGAGGGACTGCCGTCGATGAATTACAAACGTTTTTCCTTTGCCGAGATTGTCTTAAGGTGCTTCCTCCATGTGTGTTTCCATTGGAAACTGGTTTAGAAGAATCAACCTGATCATGCATGTTCCTTTCATTCGGCTGGCCTAAGCAACACAGTATTCTTGGCTGTGCAGATAATAGCTCAAGGCACTCTGTACCAAGAGCTCCTGATGACGAGATTACCTTGTTGACCTCTTGAGTGTCTGACAAAAATGGTGCCTGTTTCTGATCTGAATCGTGCCCAAGCGGAAGTATTGATGATGAGGTGTCACTGCCACACAAAAACACATTAAACAAGTAGCTTTCCCGAAAAATGGAAGAACAGATGAGATTCAAGGTGTCTGGCTATGCTGGCTGATGACATTGTACTGTGAAAATGCTACATAATGAAAACAGTGGTAGACTAATCGACATGTATAATAAGGCAACAAACAAGAGATACAGAAAGGATTAGGTGATATTAGATTGGAATTTTTAGTGACAAAAATTCAGTACAAATGTGTTTTAGTTATCTTTCTATTGCACAACTAAGTGCAAGAAACTTGTTAGCAAATCACGATTTAACCTCCACAATTGTCAAACAATGGCAGCAAACTTCAAGGCAGGTTTGATTGTGTGGATGGGTAGCTTAAGCATTTTTTACATATGCCAGCAACAGTAAGATCGACTAGATCTTTCCTGTTGACCAACCCTCTGTCTCTTCATTTTTATGATCCAATTAAGGTGTTCACTTCATTTACATTTTTTTTATTACATATTATACACATCAGCAGCTGACCACATACACAAAGTCCACCAGTGATTGTTGGTAATGAAAGCAAGTGGCAACAGTCAATTACCTGTTCTCGGGACAAACAGCAACAGGTTTTTGTATTAGATGGCCCTGATGACAATACAAAACGGCAAATGAGTACAGGCAAAACCAGGGAATCTATGCCACGAAAGCACAAGGGGAGGCTCACTCATATAGTGCATAATACATACCTTTGAAAAGCGTCTGCCAATATTTTGGTCGAATGATCTGCTGCACTGAATATGTGATGTGTTCTGCAACCTTGTGTCGATTACTTCAAGTGCACACGGCATTTCTTGGAGAGCCTGCAATCACACGAGGATTTAATACCATACGCTTATCTTATTTTGAGATGATCTAACATAACAGTGGCATCGTAAAGATTATTTCTTCTAGGTACTAATCAATAAGATTTATATATGGAAGTACAATATCTTGAGTAGGTGGAGTCACCATGCATTTAATTAAATCAATATGTAAGCAAAAGCGCAGTAATCAGGAAGTAACTACATTCCACAAAACCTTATTCATTATATCTAAAAGAAATTCCACAAAAAAAAACTGAGAGGGTGTAGGGTATGTTATTTAGTTGGTGGATGAGACTGGGCAACTATATAACGCCTGTGAGGTGGAGGCATTGACACATTGTGAAACTAGAACATGACAGTTGGCATGTTGGTGTTTAGCATGATGTTTCTATTGCAACTTTGGAACCTTCCGTCAGGTAGCAGGAGGCATATTTGAGGGTGGTGACCCATGGATAAAACCATCCTCATAGTTATAAATAATACACATTTATTTATACAGGAACAAACATATCATGTGTGATGGGAACAAATTGGCATGCTCCTATAAGGCTACGATAGCATAGCATGATAAAGTGAGTGCAAGCAAACAGGTCCGATATCATGCAATGCCCAGTCCCATACTTGAAATAGTCGAATAACAAAGCAAGTGGTACAGCAATATAAGCTGGAGCCTGAAGAAGCATCAACCATACTAGTAGAGTTTGTAATCTGAAAACACCGCACGTGAAATCAAGCTAGACAGGACACCTGTGGGATGCATGTGTCCGCTCCTGAACCAAGCTTAGGTCCTCAGTACTAGTAATAAGCAGGAAATAAGCTGGCAAATCCTATCCTATCCTATATTACCCTATAAAAGTGAAGAAGGTACAGCGTACACAGAAGAAGATTGTAGGGGCAGTGTGAGGGCGGCGTATCACGGAGATTGCGGATAATCTGAAACGCCCCCCACCCTACGAGACCGGACGCAAAGGGGAAAAGAAATAATTGTGGAGGCAGAAAGGTAAAAGGGGTAACCTCAGCGATTCATCGCGATCGCCGGAAGGGACGCGGGTTGCGGAATCGAAGCGGAAGGGGACAAAAAGAAATTTGTGGAGGCAGGGAGGGCGGAAATCCCTAGAGGGGATTAGGATTTACAGTCCGTGCAATCTAATCTAAGAGCGGAAAACAAAACAAAACAAAAAATTCCTATAAGTATCGGTAGTAATTACAGCACAAGAGACAGAAAGAAAAATGATGAAGAATCCGGTGGAAAGCGGACAGCGAAACGCGGCAGCGAAATTTGGGGTGGGGAGGCCGAAAAAAAGCCGGCGTCTCGCTAAAAACAGGGGTCACACAGCGCACGCACGCTCTCCTCTCAGAAAATGAATGAATTATCACAAATTTATTTATTTACCAACAAAAAAAAGGAGAGGGGGGGAGCACGCTTATAGTGAAGAAGAAGACTAAGAGTGGTGGTGATGAGTTGGTGGTCGGTTTGCTTACTCCAAATAGTGCGGGCGGCGGGCGGCGGGGGTCTCCTCCTGCGCCGGCGACGGCCCCCGATCCTCCTACTCCACCCGAACCGAATCGAATGGAATCCCCGTCCAGAACGGAACTGCAAGGGGAGGAAAGCAAATGCTCCCCCACCCCAATGGAACGGGATCGCTTGCTTGCTGGATCGCGAGCGTCAATTTGTGTGCGTGCCTTCGTTGGATCCTTCCTTGTTGTGTCTTGTCTCTTCTCTTCTCGACTTCTACTGCCGCCGCTGCTGCTGGGAGAGGGAGAGGGAGAGGGAGACGGGGGAGGGAGACGGAGGAGGGACGGCTGCCCTGCCCGGGGGACGCCTAGCGGAATTCCCTTTTTCCGCCCTATCCGATCCAAGCAACAGTATCCGCCTCCCACCCTGTGCGCTTGCTTTCCAAAAAGCGGTTTTCCCGGACGCCTGCCTTGTTTTCCACGCGGCAGTTTATGCAAATCAATACCATTTTTCTATGGACTTGTTTAGATGTAAAAAAAAATTTGGATTTTATTACTGTAACACTTTCGTTTGTTTGTAGTAAACATTGTCCAATCATAAACTAACTAGGGTTAAAATATCCGTCTTATGATTTACAGTCAAACTATATAATTAGTTTTTGTTTTCGTCTATATTTAATGTTTCATGCATGTGCCGCAAGATTCGATGTGACAGGAAATCTTGAAAACTTTTTAAATTTCGGGGTCAACTAAACAAGGCCTTACTTCCACCCAAAAACTCAAAATTTTTCAAGATTCCCCGTCACATCAAATCTTTAGACACATACATGGAGTATTAAATATAGACAAAAATAAAAACCAATTGCACAGTTTGATCGAAATTTACGACACGAATCTTTTAAGTCTAGTTAGTTCATGGTTAGACAATAATTACGACAAACAAACGAAAACGTAAATTTTTTCCGTTCGCGAACTGAACACGGTTTTTGCGATCATTCAAGATTTTATATCAATCCCTCCCAAAATAGATTTCTAGTCTAGGACGAAAAAATCATTAGATCAACTTCTAGACCCTCCCCATGACCCATTTATTTTCTCCGAGTTTTCAACGGTCAATCGTACTCATCTATTTCTACCCAACATTATACTCCAATTGTTGACATGTTGTGAGTACAACAAATATTTAACATTAAATTATAGTTTTAAATATCCCGCTATAGCCTTTTGAGGCAGAGTGTCGCTATTTGTGTTCATGTACAATTTAGCCGCTATATTCCGCTATAGCCCGATTTAGCTCCGCTATTAGCTGTTTTAGACATGAACCGCTAAACGTCTTAGCCCGCTATTTAAAACATTGCATTAAATATAGATAAAAATAATAACTAATTATATAGTTTGTTTGTAATTTGAGAGATGAATCTTTTAAGTATAATTAGTCCATGATTGAATAATATTTATCAAAATACAAGACCAAGCGTAGTAAGGACTTCGTTCTCTCTTGTTTGCTAATCTATTCTAAACTTGCTAGAAATCTATTCTTTTATAAGACACAGGGACTATACGATCACATGTATGATAGCCAAACAAACAAGAAAAAGCTAGATCATATGCCCTTATATTTCATACAACAATTCATCAACTAAAACTAAGAAATTCTTCATAATGGTTTATATTTTTAATTACTACTCATGTATTTCAAGTTATACTTTTATTATTATTCTTCTAATATATATTTTTTGCTATACACCTCGGACATAGATTATGGATACATATATAATAATGAAACCTATGCATCTGAAAAGGTTAAAATTAAATGAATTGGCATCGAATAGAGTAAGTTTTATAGGAACACACATGACAGACGCGTGATTACGCATGGAATGAAACCTATTACACCACCATAGTCTCCATCTTTTTTATTTTACCGTGGAAACTACATCCTTCTAGCCATCATGTGGTTCAGAAACTGCACTAGGCTTGCTCTGCTCCTAATGGCCGTGCGTGGACACATGATAGGATGTTCCAACTCTCCTAGCACAACGCGCATCAGCCCATCAGATTATTTGCGTGGTGTACAGATGTGATTAGATGTGTCATGGCAAAGTTGGAATGGGACTGGCCATGTAAAAAGCCTGTGTCATGGTTTTTTCAAAGTTGCAAATCTCAAAGGTAAAAGGGACCAAGCTAGATGTACTTCTACAAAATTGCCGCCTAATGTTGTGGTTCCTCTATAGTGCTTATAAATGTTCATGCAGCGCGAGGCATAACTATCTGGCACGAAGCATGTTATTTTGATCTGGCCCAAATACGGATCAACATGATGGTCAGCGGACCGTGTAACGTCCAAATAGCTAGAGGGAAGTAAATAGTTTATTTAAATTTTCTACAAACTTAACTAGACAAATTGGTTAGTAAAACAAATGATAGCTCTAACACACTAAGCTATGCAAGCTACCTACACAAATCTAGTAAAAGCCTAAACACTAAACCACCACAATAAGACATGACAAGAGCTACACAACTAAGCAAAGTAAGCAAGTAAGTAAGGAGTGAGTGAAAATTCTTATACTGACGTTGAAAAGTAGAGATATATCCACGAATCAATCACAATAGCATACACAATATGAAATCCTCAGCAAGAGATGACACAAGATTTTTTACCGAGGTTCACTTACTTCCCGGCAAGCTAGTCTTCATTGTGGCGATACACCCACTTGATGGATCACGAGCTAATTGATAATTCAAAGTCAAACCCTCAGTGGGTATCACACATCCACTCACAAGATGGGGATCCTCCAAGTCACGAGCAATTTACTAGAGTAGCCAATTGTGATCTCTTGCGGGGAAAGCTCAAGAACCCCTCACAAATCACTTGGTGAGGCTCGAAACAATCTCCAATCACGAGCTCAACGCCTCCGCTGCTCCAAGCCATCTAGGGTGTTGGGTGGAGAGAGTGTTCTCAATGCAATGCTCTTGAATCTCACTAGAATTAGTAATCAAGTAAAAAGATGAGTGGAGGGAGTGGTCTCTAGTTCAAAGTATGTCTCAAGTGTTCAGAAGTGCAAGAGGAAAGCCCCCAAAGCTGACCACCTTCTATTTAAAGAGATCAGCCCGACAGCTAGTCGTTAGGGCTTTCCGCGGGGGCATCGGACACTCCAACGCCACATCATTGGATGCGGTCGAGCGTCCGACGCTCGCTTGCCTCGTGTGTTAGATTGTTGCCACGTGTTCCTCTTTTAACGTGGACCGTTAATCGCTAACAGTCAATGGAAACTTAACGCTTCGAAGGAAATGTGCAGACCCTATGCACCGAATGCGGCCTGCTCACACCGAACGTTACTTAGAGAGGTTTGAAAACCTCTGAGTTTGCACCAAACGCGTCCGACGAACACACATCAGACACACTCCAGCATCCAACATGTACTGCCTGAAACACTTGCTCGCACTGTGCTGACGTCACCCGCTACAGTGCAAACGTTGGATGCTGCCTGAGCGTCAGATGCTCTAACGCATAAATGAACTTTGCCTCACTGCACTGAATGTATCGGACGCAGGCTCAGCGTTCGACGCTGTCAGACCCAGCGTCTGACGAACTCGCATGACTTTTTCAAAACTTTTCTCTGACGCAATAGAAAATATGTATTATATTTTCTCAAAAGCGTTGAATCCCTTCTCTCAAGCTCGACAGGAGGGAGAGAGGAACCCAAACCCTTCTCTATCCTAAGAATCCTTTGCAAAGGTGCCAACACCACCAAGTGTACACCACCATTGTGCATGCGTGTTAGTATTTCACAAACATTTTCTTTAAAGGAGTTAGGTTAGCTCTTTACTAGATCCTAATGCATATACTCAAGATGCAGACCTAGTAGCACTTGAACCGAGAGATAACCGTGATTTCCCCTCTTACTAGTTGGCTATCTATCTTAAATTCGGTCAATCACTTCTCTACTCATCTTAGACCGACAAAAGCAAAACTCTATGTTTATACCTTTGTCTTGATCACTTTACTCCTTGTCCATCACCATGATCTCCACTTCACGCTTCATCTCTTTGTGATCATGTGTCTACCATTCCATGTCATATTGCTCCTTCATCACATGTGTTGCTATCCTTAACTTAAACCACTTAAACATAAAAGACATTAGCAACTTGGTGTCATTAATTTCCAAAACTAAACTTGGGCTTTATTGTAAATATGTGTGTATATACATCATTATATGTTTATAAAAAGTCCTTATTGCTATTACTATTTTGCCACAGAAAAGCGGGTTTCGGGTATCTATTCGGGTTTCGGGTATCCGTGAGTTTGGTTTTAGGGATCAGTTACCATCCGAATCGGTGTTCGGTGCGGTTTCAGGTTTTGATTTCGGGTTTCGGATTCGGGTGCACAAAGACTTCATCCGATCTGAACCCGCCCCGTAGCCATACATAGTACTAACTAGCTTATACTCCATTCGTACTATAAGATTTGGATGAAACATTGAAAATATATATCATGAATAATTTTTAAGTTTATATGAATATATTTGTTTTGAAAATATTTTCATAAAAATATACATGTTTTACTTTTTGATAAATATTTTTATAAAATAAGATATTAAACTTATATTTTGGAGACCGTTTTGCTATTCAAAATGACATTATTTTTTAGCATAGAGGGAGTACCATTTAGGGTGCCTAACGAGACATTTTTTTTCTTGGATTTCGCAGCGGAATCTAGATTTTTACTAGGCCTTGTTTAGTTCTCAAAATTTTGCATAATTTTTCAGATTCTCCGTCACATCGAATCTTTAGACGTATGTATGGAGTATTAAATATAGATAAAAATAAAAACTAATTGCACAGTTTGGTCAGAATTTACGAGACGAATTTTTTGAGCCTAGTTAATCTATAATTGAATAATATTTGTCAAATACAAATGAAAGTGCTACTATTTCTATTTTGCAAATTTTTTTTAAGTAAATAAGGCCTAGAGCATGTCTCTTGCTGAAGGATTCTCTATTAGCTCCTCAACTAATGTGTCATTTTCTGCCTTCCCGATGGTTTCCATGTTCTAGTACTAGTTTTGTTTACTTGAAATATAGTGGTTGGAACCTAGGGAGCAGTAATTCTATGAATACTCTCTCGGCTACAAAATAAGTCAATTTGTAAAGTTATTTTAAGTTAAACAGCTTTAAATTTAAGTAAATTTATAGAAAAAGAGTTATAATATTTATAACACAAAATTACTATCACTACCATGGGATATATTTATTATAGTATATACTTATTTTTTCGTTTGGCTGATAAACCATGACAGAAAATATTGTGAGAGAAAAACACCGCTAAATGACTGGTAGATTCGGATTGATTTAGAATAATAATAATTTGATTTAGGGATTGATTTATATATTTTAGGACGGAGATCGTATCTTTAAAACGTTCTTGACAAATATAATGATATTTAATTAGTTTTTTTAGGCTCGTCTCAATATAAGTTTCATAGAAGTTTCATTCAAATTAAATAGATTGTCGCATAGACATTTTTTATGACATGTCAGTGTATTTAATAAGAGACAGAAGAAATGTGTTTTATCTAGATGAAGCCCTCTTAGCACGATTACCAACTCTCTTATAACTTATAAGTTTTAGAATTAAATGCCTATAAAACTATAGAATGAAACTCTCCATTAAAAATAAGTGTTTCATCAAAGTTTCATTTGGTTTTATATGAAATGATAGTCTTGAAAACACCGCTATAAAACTCCCCATCGAGTAGGAAACCTGCAAATTGTTCTTGCAGAAGTTGTGATGCTATTCAAGAATGATATGGTTGCTTCTAGGGATGTGTGCGGTTTATGAGTTGTTTACAACCAAAATAAGCGAAAACTTGAAGCCAATTGTTTTTTTTTGGCTCTGTATAGTGTGTTTTTTTCCATTTGTACTGAAATACTGAAGCCAGACTAGATCAATTTATTTTGACTGTACATTTTCTTCGTTTGTGTAGTTTTCATATACAACATTTTTCTTGATGGTTTTGACAAACATGACCGTGCCATGCAGCTGCTAGCTAAGGTGTATTTAGTTTCTCATGGAATATAAAATACAAGATGTCAAGTATTTTGGAAATGATAAAATATAAATTTTAATTTTTTTATAGGTATGTTTAGTTCTATCTAAAATAATAATTTTTTCCCAATGCTGGTGGGGGTGGCCACGGCCTCTCAGGTGCTTTTGTTTTTTGACATCTTAAGGTCAAAATTCAAAATAAAGAATAATTATTTTTTGCTAAAAAAGTTACATGATGTTTAGTTTCATTACGTAAAATAATAACCAAAACCTAGATTTTTTTTATAGATAAAAGGGGAACTAAACAAGCATATATATGGAACCAAGAGCGTGTACGTGTAGCAAATGGTTGCACGAGTAGAGGCTGAGCAGCAAACCGACCGGGGAAAGGGATGCTCCGAGCAAAGGGAAGACGTGACGTGGCTGCCTGGCCTGGCCTCACCTCATCACCGTGTAGTACACGAATATTTCTTGCCATTCTACTGTTTCGAAGGCACCATAGCAGCTGATGATGCTCCTCCTCCACTTCTCTTCTCTCCTCGTAACCTTTGAGTCTGTTTATTTGAGTTTATCAGCTCAATATTTTAGTTATTCAACAATATTTTTTTTATTAAAAAAATTATTTAACAGTATTTTCTATCACAATTTTTCAGCCAAACGTCGTTTAGAGACTAATCATATTCGCTCTGGCTTCTGGTAAGAGAGCACGTAGGTAATCGGTAGACATTAATCAACACTGCTCATACTATGGTGCTATTAAAAAATGATTTCTATCTATTTTTCCAATGCCAATTGCCTAAATACCTCCTGAACACGACGGTGTGGAAGCTACTCTCCCTACCCTCCTCACCCCTAACCCCAGTGAGGATTATGTCAATCTCTATTCATTCTATGGTATATATAGAAGGCAAGAAATTATCATAGGTTTCAGAAAAAGACTTGAACCTCTTGACGGATCCAAGAGGCGGCTGTTGCTCACTCTAACATTCACTTGCAGGTCTAAATGAGATAACAATAGGCAGAGATAAAGGTAATACCCATATGGGGCTATTCTACTAGTAGGGACAAACCGACACCAGCATCAGCAACAACTAATTCCCAATCAAAGTATAAATTCTACAAATGCATATACAAGCACGCAATTTCAACAGATGTCGGGCCTCTTCGCAGGCATCATCTGCTATACTGATGCCTTCATCACCCACCTGGACAAAACCTCTGAGAGGCTGGTTTACATATTACGCTTGTCATCATGCAGGTATATCCACCTAACACACTATACATCAAAGCGATCATGAAGGACGTGTCGTCATCATCATGCCTAAGGCCAAAGTGCTTGCTCTGGACGCAAGGATGGCTGCAAACATGAGGTGTACATAGGTTTCCTTCCTAACCGATAGTAGCCTGTTGGTGGACTTCCTCTCTTCTTTAGATCATAGCAATCTAGACACATAAAAATTTAATAATTGTATTGACTCTACTCTTTCCTATTTGTACAAGATCAATGGATCAGTGAACCTAGCTGCTGATTCTTTAACTAGACAAGTCCTTCTAGTAGCATAAACAGTTCATCAGCCATATTTGGTTGAATGCTCCATGGAGCTCACACTTCTCTTCTCAGTGCCCTCTGTTTCAGGCTTTGAATTTTATAAACATGCACTATGTCTGGTTGCTAGCAGCTTTGTGCTGGTGATATGAATGAAATGTTAGTTGTAAAAAAAATTTGGAACAAATTCTTGTCTACTGTAGTAAATACATGCTAGTACTATAATATAAATTTTTATATGAGTACATATATTATAATTAGGTATACTCACTTCATCTATAAAAGAATATAATTATGAATTTCATGATCAAACTAGTTTAAATTTAACCAAATATATAGAAAATAATATGACCTTTTACAATAGTTGGAATCGCTTCCAATCGCTTCCCATTGCCTCCGCTAAATATCATTTTTCTTGATTTAATTCGTGGAAGGGTAATAACGTCATTGTACAAGATCCTCTCAATCCCCAATCCTATCTCGCCGCTGCCCCCTCCCCCACCCCTGACGAACCACGGCCGCCGTCGACTTCTTCATGTAGATCGCGTTGCCGGATCCAACTCTCCCTCCTTGCGAGCAACTTGGTAGCCTTGACAACGATGACCTGGATGTCCTCGTGTGAGGTCAGGAGCGCCAGCGGGAGCTAGGCAGCAGAAGAGGAGGATGTGGTGGCCTCGATGCCATCAGGAGCAAGGCGGCAGCAGAGGATTCAGTGGCCTAGATGAACCCTATAAAATAAAATGGTAATCTAATTAGAATCTCAACAGACTATATTACTTCAATTATACATCCCAACTATACTACTCCTTTTACAATTGTGCATTCACCCTTTTACCCTTTATTAAAAAAAATAACTGCAAAAAAGAAATTACCACTCTTCTATTTGGAGTCCTAATCCTCTCAATTTCGGAGACGATGAGAGGCGACGTGATGTATATAGCCCATCGACCATAGACACACCTATCACCTTCCATCGTCTTAGGCCTTGTTTGGTTTCCCTTACTAAATTTTAGCTAGTTAAACTTTAGTCACTTTAGTAGTTAAAGTTCCAAACACATTGACTAAAAAGAGCTTAAATAGTTTAGTTCCATTAGTCATCCAAGAGTAGCTAAAATAATTTTAGCTAGCTAAAATTTAGTAAGGGGAACCAAACAGACCCTTACTCTCATCGTTTTTCATGTTCTGGGTCCACCGGTCGTAAACACACCAATTACTTTTTATCGTCTCTTCAACCATTATAAAAATATTCTTTTTTAATATAATCGTGGACGGAGGTAGCACTTCTGAATATGTACACGCCACGTAGAGAGACTAACAGACAATAGGTATAGTACTTAATATCCATGGGGGGACACGTGGTGCACTGGGCGGCTGCACCCGCCACGCACACTGTTTCATCACGTCACATGCTTTTTTTTTTGAGATTACACAGTACAACGCAGACACCCAACACGTACGCACACTCACCCTTATAAACATACATACGCAAATCCTACCCCTATAAGCACCTTCGAAGGACTGAGCCAACAAATCTTAAAGTTCACGAAGTCACCACAGGCGCCTCGCTGTCGACGGGCACGTCGCCTACCACTTAATGCATAGCGTCGGAAAATCCTAGAATAAATCAAGAATAAAATGCCGCACCCAGTATTTGCCATTGCGCCGTGAACCCCTTGGCTCACGTCACATGCTTTGGTCCCACGTGTAAGTGGCACATTTGTAGATCTGTTTCTTTTCTCGATAACTACATCTCTAGTAGATCTGTTGATGCCAGTATAATCGTTTGCTAGGGGTGAGGCCGTGGGGGTTACTGCCAGTACACTTTTTCAATATCCTAAACAACGTTCTTTACAAGTATTGAAGAAGTAGTTGGTATTCACCCTCTTTGATCATGGTTTGAGTCGCGATGGCAGCCCATGCCTGAGCTTAGACGATGAAACCACGCTAGGAAAAATCAAGCTGGGCTGGAGCTGGTAAGAACTAGTTTATTTTTTCTACTGAAAAAATAGTCACGGACTTATCCAGGCTCGACTCTGGTCCAAAAACACTAGGCTTGACTTGACTATACCCATTGACATAATGGGCAAAATTTGAAGCCTAGTTTCCGAGTTTTCTTCTACTCGGTCTGGCTCAACTAACAAAATGCTAAAGGTATTTCTGCTTGCTCTTGGTTTGAGGGTTGTTCGGAACAGGAGGCATCCGCCTTGTTTATTTGGCTGATAAGCTATGACAGAAAGTACTGTTGGCTAATTTATTACGAGAACAAACGAACAAGGCTATCATATACAGATACAGTAGTAGTATATACACGGTTGGTTTCGAAGTTCCAAGCAAGCAGCACATCTTTACACTCATTTGCGTTCCGGAAGAGAGAATGCAAGCACAGTCAGCAGTCTTTTACAGTAGGAGTAGCAGTAGATGCCGTTGTACACATACACATATATATGCTGTATAAATCGAACAATTGTATGTATCTCCATAATATACCTTCGTTACGTCACGTACAATACAAAAAGGGGTTACATACGATCACTGAAACCGATCTTCCAGCACTCTTTCAGCCAAGATATCGAAGCAACACGCCGTCATTGCCCAGCACGAAGCCTTTGCTGTCATCAAGGAATCTGTGCCATCACAAACAGCATCACATTACAAAATGTTTCTGACAAACAAGCACCTATATATATTGATGAAAAGTTGACAAGATGGCAGCAGCTGTGGATGCACATATCTATGGATCGATCCATGAGATAGACAGTGCTTGGTTCCTTACTTGACGGAGTACAGGTTGGCGGCGATGTTGTCGGCAGCCTTGTCGCGCACCCAGTTCTTCCCTCCGTTTGTGGTCTTCAGCAGCACGCCACTGCCACCAGCAGCCCAGGCCTCCTCCTGCAGTGCATAGAATTCGATTTCGAATTGGTTCACAGTACCATCAAGCCATTCAGTTTCATCGATCGTGCATTGCAGCTATTTGCTACTAGTAACAAAGCTATCTCAGGCAAAGAGATTGTGAGCTGCATTGCAATTTCATTTGTCTTCTCTATATTAAGCAATGAATTACCTGTGAGCGGTAGCCCACATCAAGGATGCCAAACCCTCGGCTCTGCACCTGCACCTCCTCAAAATCTTCACTTATCTACACATGGAAAGCAATTATTGTTACCTGGTCGGCATGACCACCTCCAAATAACAGAAAAACATCAGGCAAATGCTCGCTGTTGTTTCTATTCTAGCCAAGGCGACACATGACGAAAGTTAAAGGGAGCTTTGCTTCCTCATTTTGCAACAAAAGCGATGATAAGATACAAAGAAAAGGTGCCAACTCCTGCTTGTCCAAGTCTTCAAACACTTCACATTATTCTTACCCCGGTTCCTTTGCTGAGGAAGAGCCCACCACCGCGCACCAGCAGCCAAAGTCCACCATCTGCTCTCCACCCCATGTTCTGAATCCTCCGTGCCACCGCCCTGTTGTGGGGTTGCCAAAATGGCTGCACACAGATATACCAAGACCTGTAAACTTCAGGACCCTTTCCATACAGACAGAACAAAGCAATGCATATCAGGTAGTTCTACCAGACCTGCCCAGGCTCCCAGGTCAAATAGAAGTTTCCTCGGCTGGATACAGCTACATAGCGTCCATCAGGCGATCGGTTCACCGTGTTGAAAGTCCCAGTGTAGTAACTTGCACCGCTAATGCCACTTGAAACTGTTCTGCATCACAAACAGAAACAAGGGGGAAAAACAGAGCAAAAATGTCATGGTTTAATCACTAAGTTACAGCTGATTTTTTCTAAAAAGACCACCTTAGCCACAGATCATCAGAACAAATGGGGAAAAAAAAGAGGCTACACAATATTTTCTCTGACTGGCATGGTGCCTTTTATACCATTTTAACTGTTCCCTTGAATGGCCAAAACAGGACTTTCAGTTATTTTATTTCATGCACTTCTATAAATAATTTTAACACGAAAATTTTTTAATGTGCCTCATCAAACTAGGTAACATTTTTAAGAGGGTTGCACTTCAGTGTCCGTGCATTAACCGGGTGAGTATGTTTTACTTGTTTCTACCTGTTCAGAGTAGCTGAAACAGTCTCTTGCACGGCAGCCTTCCAGTTGTAGCCACGGTTAGAGGTAACATAGATTGCTCCCTCATCAGTAACCATCTCTGCGCTCTGCTCCCCGGTAGCTTTTATGTAAACCTGCGACCGTCTCACAACAATTAGCGATTTATGTCTCCAGTTTGAACGCAAACAAAGAGAGAGAGAGAGAGAGAGAGAGAGAGAGAGAGAGAGAGATCCAGATCTTGTATGTGTTAGCCGAAAAATGAAAATACCATGTTCCCAGGAAGTTGGGCACTCAAGGGTATTCTTTCCCAGCTCTCGCCAGCATCTGAAGTGTGCAGCAGAATTGCAGGCTTGCCGATAATCCATCCTTCTTTGCCCTTGAAGCTTACTGAGTTGAACCTGTAGTTGAAATCTTCGTCTTCTGCGGAAGGGATGGAGCGAGGGAACCAGGTGTTACCGCCGTCTTTTGTCTCCAGTATTGTCTGCCTTGTCCCAAGGAGAAAACCTGAATGAGCTCTGTGTCAGTCAGCCAGCCTTACATTTCATAATTCAATTCATATGTGTACAGAATGTGTAAGGCTTGCCTTACTTCAACCTTTACTAGAGATTAAATAAAATAAATAGAGAACAACATTTGGATGCCAAGTTAGAAGATGACATCTCCTGAAACCTGAAAGCGTGCCCAGTCTACGTTAACTTGCAGACGACTAGTGGCTAGCGCTGTCGTTGAAAAGGTGAGCGCCTGAAGGAGTTCATAACCGGAGCAGTGGGTGGTGAAAAAACAAAAATAAATATTTAATTTTCCTCAGGCTCCAAATTAGCACCAACACGAGGCGGCCTTGGTGTTTGGTTTGCAGAGGCTGAAGACATGGCAGAAGCAGCAATGGTTGGATTGGGTGCGTAAGTGAATTAGTAACAGGAAGCGGTTGTGCATGTGCATTGTGATTTCATTTCATGTGTACTATGCGCTATCCGGTTGAAGAATGAAGATACCATGGGAGGGGTCGTCGGGGACGAAGGCGATGTCGAGGAGGACGACGCCGGGGTCAATGGGCAGGAAGACGCGCTCCCACTCGGAGAGCGCCGGCGCGCCGTCCGCGCGCGCCGCGGGAGTCCAGCGGGGCAAGACGAGAGGCGAGACGGCGGCCGCGGCGGCAGTGTGGGCAATGAAGCGGCGGCGGTCGACGGAGGCGGCGCCGGGCGGGGTGGACTCGGAGTGGGCGGCCCGAGGCACGAAGTGGCGGCGGCGGCGGGAGGCCGGGAGGAGGAGGTGCAGCGAGGCGGTGGCTGTGGAGCTGGTGGCCATGGGAGGGGAGACGTGGCCGCGGCGACGGCGAGTCGGGCGCGCTGGCTGGCGTGGTCTGCCTCCTCCGCTGCTTTTTGTGGCTGGCGTGGTTGGGCGGGCCGCTGCTTTATCCTGCCTCGCCGCCGCCGCAGTTGCTGGGCCCGCCGGATTAGTTAGGCATACTATACTGTACTCGTACTGATGAAACGCAAGATTATCATATATTGATATATAAATATTAATTCAAAATTAAACATCAAAGGGGATGTAGCTCGAGCGCTCGCTTAGCATTATTATAGCTTTTCTCATTTCTGAGTAGTGGGGTATCATTATTATTATTATTATTTTTGCTTTTCTCTATTGGGGTATCTCCATAATTATTATTTTTGGGGCTTTTTATGCTTTTCTCATTTCTGAGTACTGGGGTATATATTCATTATTATTTTTGGGCCTTTTATGCTTTTTTGGGTCTTCATTATTATTTTTTGGGCTTTTTTATGCTTTTCTCATTTTTAAGTAGTACAACGGTATCTCCATTATTATTTTTTGGGCTTTTTATGGTTTTCTCATTTCTAAGTACTTTTTCTTGGACCTTTTTTTTCCTTTCTCATTTCTATGGATGAAAATGATACGGATATGTTCTTATCATATTTGAGACCAAATCTGTTTAAAGAGTTTTATATTTGTTCGTATCCGAGTTCAAATATTGAACATCCGATACGGTATCCGTATTTAAATACTTAAATTGTATATTTATAACGTTGATATCTAACTGTATCCTATCATGTATGATTCATATTATCCATATTCTAATTTAAATTCAGATATAAATATAAAAATAAATATAATATCAATAATATCTGTTTATATCGGATCTGTTTTTGTCTCTACTCATTTGTGAGTACCGTGGGCTTCATATAGGCCTTTGTTTTTGGTATTTCGGCGTAGCGTGGGCCGTGGGCTTCATAGGCCGAGTCATTTCTCCTGGGCAATATGGGCCGTGGCCCAAATGCCAGTGGATAGGAGGTCCCTTCCCCAGAGGCGCCGGCGGGTGCTCCGTGCTCTGAACTCGGAAGCGCGGCGGCCGGCCGCACCACGCCGGCGGTGTCACGGAGGAGAGGCCGAAAGTTGCTGGCTCAACCGCTCAAGGTAATCGGATGGCTGCCGCGCACCCCTTCCCCCCGTGTAGCGCGCGAGAGCGACCTTGTCGGAACTCGCCGCCGCAGCCACTAGTCCGCATCCTCCGTTTGAATTCCACCCATGTGTCCCTCACCCTGTACATGCACACTCACCGCTTCCTTGCTTCTCACCATGGGCTACCAATCCAGGACTCCAGGCCGGGACTGACCAATGGCAGCTCTCGACTGAGTCCTACCTAGGTGTTTGATGAAATGCCTGCAAGAGCTTCAAACGGTGTCCTGCCGCATTTTCGTCTCAGCCAATCACGTAGCCTACCCTGAAATTCTGTCTACGTCTTTGGCAGGTACCGTTCCTCTATCATGTCCGGCGAGATGAAGCCACAGCAGCTGGGGGTGACGAGGCGTGCCATCTGGAGGACCTGGCCTGTCCTGTGCTCGCAGTCACAGCACAGGCTTCCATCATCTTTTCGTGCCGCAAAGAAGATCGCCACGATGTCCACCTCGTCTCTGCCGCCACCAACTCATCAAAAGAAGAAGGACACGGTCATTGTCATTTCGGGTCCTACTGGTGCTGGGAAGAGCAGGCTGGCGCTGGAGGTGGCCAGGAGGCTCGGAGGGGAGATCGTCAGCGCGGACTCTGTGCAAGTCTACCGTGGCCTTGACGTTGGCTCTGCCAAACCATCCGCGCAGGAGATGAGCCTAGTGCCGCATCACTTGATCGACATACTGGACACGTCCGACGATTACTCGGCTGGAGCATTCTTCCATGATGCCCGGAGGGCAACGCAGGATGTTCTTGACAGAGGCTGCGTGCCCGTTGTTGCAGGAGGAACTGGGCTGTACCTGAGATGGTACATCTATGGCAAGCCGGAAGTTCCACAGTCATCCATGGACACCACTTTGGCTGCGTGGTCTGAGCTCGCTGATTTTCGGAAGACCGGCCAGTGGGAAGAAGCGGTAGAGCTGGTGGTGCAGGCTGGTGACCCCAAAGCTCGGGGCTTGTCTGTCAATAACTGGAACAGATTGAGCCGCAGCCTTGAGATTATCAGGTCCTCGGGCTCCCCTCCTTCTGCGTTCGCCTTACCGTACAATGCATTCTGTGAACAGCATGACACTGGCCTAACTGAGGCCACCTTCGCTGATGGGAACTGTGAGGCCAGGGAGCTGGATTATGACTTCTTCTGTATTTTCCTCGCAAGTCCACGCATTGAACTTTACCGGTCAATTGATCTAAGGTGTGAAGAAATGCTGGCTGACACAGGTGGCTTACTTTCGGAAGCCTCATGGTTGCTTGATATCGGTTTGCAGCCACGTATTAACTCTGCAACTAGTGCCATCGGTTACAAGCAAGCCATGGAGTACCTGCTGCACTGTAGGCAGAACGGAGGCGAAAGCACCCCGCAAGAGTTTCTTGACTTTCTCGCCAAGTTTCAGAGGACATCTAGGAACTTTGCAAAGAGGCAACTTACCTGGTTCCGCAATGAGAAGATTTACCACTGGGTCGATGGCTCGCAACCATTTGAGGCGCTTGTTCAATTTGTCTGTGATGCTTACCATGGCTGCAGTGCAAGGATGGTCCCTGAATCACTTGAAATGAAAAGGGAAAGTTGTGTGCTCAAAAGCCGTGATCTCAAAACCTATCGCTCAGTGAACAGGGTGTTTCTTGGGGATGATGACTGCTCTCACGTTTTGAATTGGATCAGGAGAACACAGGGCCAATGAAATCTAGCTCTACTCTCTTATCATGTTTTTTCAAACATGGAAATTGTCTAGCTTTCTGGTGTTAACCAATTAGGACAGGAGTTTCTTAGATCAATACGCAAATAACACAGGAATTTAGTTTATAGGTTTTGTTTCTGTTTTCTATCATAGTGAAAATGCCTTTTCAAAGTGCCGCAATAATGAAAAGTCAGGTTTCTTCTTTGCCATCTCCCTTTTTGAACTTTGTGAGAAGCTTGGTTCCTGTTTTCATAAGGCAGTTTCTTATTTGGCATCTCCCTCTTTGTTATTTGCATCAATAATAGTACCTGATTTTGTTATTTCTTAATCTTGAAGTGTGATTCATGCAGAATTAAGCTGAGATGTGTTGAGGACCATACTTCCATGTGAACTGTACCATAAACGCTGTAGTGCACTGCAACTATTTATGTTGTCTGCCAGGGGTATTATTTGCTGTCAACCTATGATGTTGAGTCTCCAGTCTGCCAATGTCTGGTACTCTGGTATACTGGTTACTTGGTTAAGCAGTCTAAGACAGTACAAGTTTGGTTGTTTCGTCTGTACTGGTTATTACAGAAGACATGCAGCGCCAAATTAAGCAGGTATATTTCCTTGCACTCTTATCTTTTGCCTGCCAAATGTCATTTGCAATTTGAACAGAAAGGTTGTTTTCCATCAGCTAGTAGAAGGAACAAGGTTGGTTGAGCCATCACTTTGAGTATGCTTGATAGTTGATACACATAACACTATCGATCAACCTAACATTACCAGCCAATTTACCATTTCTCGGCTTACACTTGTTTTAGTGTTCTGATCTGTAGTGGCACAACTAATTAATTAGGTGAAACAACCTTTGACTCTTATATCTACAACATGTAGAAAGTGTGGCCTTTGTATGTCCTGTACGTTGGCAACAAATGGTAGTTACGTTTGTAGTACCTTTTTAGAACTTTGCAGTTTTCTGTTGCGAAGACCAATACATCTTTCAGCATAGCAACACTGATAACAGTTCCTTTTGAATTTATATTTAATTCGAGTCATAATTTTCTTTGAATCAAAAGTGTACCTGAAGATGCTGTGCACTGTGCAGATAGTCAACTGGACAACCATGTGTTGGTTGTGAATGGTAAATTGCAGCCGGCTACAGGTTGCTGCGAAGTATGAAAACTTATTGTATACTGAATAAAATATAATAACAGTATTTAGCATGAATTTAAGTCAACGGCTTGTACAAAATGATGTATGAAGTCTTCGTTGTCTAGTTCTTTAGTTTTCATATCACTGACTCCATAATGAGCTTCAGCATCTTTTTTCAATAAAGAAGGAAAAAAAACTATTGATGTGGCTTATGATTAGGCAGGAATGTGATGAATGGTTTGGTAGATTTGGAATGGCATAAGTTTGACAATGGTATGGCTGTGGCTGCATCTGCACCTAACTAGTGAAGAAATCTGCCGCTTTCAGTTCTGGTGGAGATAGTGGCAGAGTACCACAATGTTATTCGATTGTGTAGAAGGCATATCATCCATTGGGGTTTAAGGCTGAAATTGCATGCATGCATGGATGCATGGGACCGTGTCAGAATCATATTCCCCTGAACTAGACTTGATGGTGGAGCCTAGATAGATATTATAGCATGATAAAGCAGTGTGATAGTATAATAATTCCCACAAATTATGTAGTGTGCCAAGTTGTCAACCCAACCTTTATGGAAAGAAAAGGAAAGGAAAGAAGAGGAAATGGCTGCATCACTGGAGCAAAAGAAAGAAGGAAGGCACTTTTAGTCAGAAGCATGTATACTAATTTTATTACATGCACATAGTACTAGTTCATTATTGCATCTCATATAAGTTTAGTAACAGCTAACAGGGCTTCATGCCTGTATCTGCAATTCTGCATGCATTATTAGTACAGGTAAGGAAGAGAACCTGTCTGTATATACAAAGGAATGAACCTCCCTTCCAGGAAGCTGCTCTTATGCATATCCCAATAACTAACTGCATAGACAGTGACATTTTTCTTTCTTCTTTCTTTCTTTTTGTCCCCTGGTTTTTCTACTAGAATCAACCGGGCAACCACTGATGTGTTGTTTGTTGGCAAGGGAAGGGAGTTGGCCATGCATGAACATGCAAGTGGAGGCAAATAAGTTTGACTGCAGGTAGGAAGAGTTGTGACTTGCGGGGAGGAATTAATCAAGTCAAAGTGAAGGCAGGCCGCGTGTTATATTTTGTGGTAAAGCTCCCAAGGCAAGAGCGAGTCTTCTGTCTGGGACAGTACAGCGGGCGGTGCATTATATTACCCTTTCATCTGTACAATACAATACTGTAATGTACACTTATTAATTGGTCAAAGATGGTGCCTAGCTTACCTAACCTGACTTACTTGTGGTCAGTCTGTTTTATTCTTTCCTCTATTTTCTTTTTCTTTGTGAAGTAAAGAGCCGGCAGGAGGTCAGCCCGGGCAGACGATATATAGTTATATACGTATGTATGTATGTATATATTCGCAACTAGTTTGTGACGAAATGAACTAAGGCCTTGTTTAGTTTTCTTGCTAAATTTTAGCCATTAGCTAAACTTCTAAACACATTGACTAAAAAAAAGCTAAAAATAATTTAGTCTCCACTAGTAATCTAAGAGTAGCTAAAATAATTTTAGCTAGCTAAAATTTAGCAAGAAAATCAAAGAGGGCCTCAATGTTTCTTTTAGCTAATTTGCGAGCGTCAGATTGATCCCTAGTTTCTTCTATTTTTTGATGCGCAGGATGATGAATTCATGGTGGTGAGGATAACGAGTTGATGATGTTGCCACTGGATTGGAATGTGAAGAGAGCGGGAGAGCTTGGAGATGCAGCACGAGGGCACTCATAATGCAGACTCTATTATAGAGTCTAAAATTATTTATTACCTCGAACAATGTAAATTTAAAGTCCAAATAAGACATGGAGTCTTATTTTTTCTACCTCTTTCTTCAATCATCAACAAAATACCATAAATAATATATAATTAATTGTCTTAGACTTTGTGATAGAGTCTTTCATTGTGAGTGCCCTGATAGCATGTAAATGGAGTGCTAGAGTCTAGAAACTGATATGTGGGTTGGTTAGAACTCATTTGGATGAATCTAGATGATATATGGTGACAAATTTGATAACCTAAAAGAAAAAAACAAAATTTTGTTCATAGAAAAACTTTTAGAGTTCTAGAGCCTACTCGTTTATCTTATAAGCTGTATTTTTTTTTTCTACCAGCTAACAATATTTTTTTCGCACGACAAATCAGCGAATAGTTTTTTGAACCATGATTTTTGAACCTAGACTGGACATGGATGAGCTCGAGATAAGTTCGATTACCTGAAAAGACAAAAACAAAATTTAAAAGTTTAAGAACTTAAAAATGATGGAACAAATTTAAGTAACGCTGGTATATTTTTACTTTTTTTGTGATTCTTTCTGGTATAGATTTGTGGACCATTGAACGGAATCGTGCACTCAAGGAGTCAAGGTTGACCACGGCACAGCGTGGCGGCGAAAGCAGGAGGCGCGGTGGGGGTGGGGCCGGGCCGTCGGTGGAACAGTACCACGTGTTTATTACATGAACTCAGGAACCGCGTAATAATAAATTAAATTAAATACATAAAAATAATGTAAGAATATTGCGAAGAAAAGAAGAGAGAGAGAGAGAATGGGGAGCTTTTGCTTGGTTGCCTTCTTCCGAGGCTTGCTTTTCCTTAAAAAAAACTCCATTTCATCTCGGCAGTCGGCGGCAGGCAGAGGCGGGCTCCCCTCCAACACAAGAAAAGGCAGGCGCGCCTTTTCTCGTCTCCTCCTTCCACCGACGGCGACGCCTCACCTGCACTGCACCCAACCTTCATTCTCCTCCCTCCTCCACGCGCGTCGATTTCCCAACTCCCAGAATCCCGCTTTGCTCTGCTCTGCTCTGCGCGCCGAGATCTGCCTGCCCACCACCCAGCGCCGCCCCGCGCTGACTTTTAGCTCGCGAGTCGCCATGGGGATCTCTCACCCTCTCTCCGACGAGTACGACGCCCTCCGCGGCGCCGTCCTCTCGCCGCAGACGACGCCTCCCTCGTCGCCGCTCGCCCACCACCACCACCTCCTGGAGCACGAGGTTACTCGGATGGACACGCTCGCCGGCATCGCCATCAAGTACGGCGTCGAGGTAGTATTCATCATTCAACCATCCACCAATTAGTCGCCTCCCCCTTTCTATTTTACTTTTTTTTTTCATGATGGCTTTGGTTGCTGGTGGTGTGGTGGTGGGTAAAAGCCTCTACACCCCGCCCGCGAGATGAAGGAGGTTTCATACTTTCATGTTGTTCGCCAAAATTCCTCATTTCTTGCTACACGCAAAGGAAGAAAGAATCTCCATTCCTCTGCTTCGTCTTCGTCTACTGACAGGATCCAAAGACACTTTACCATGTTTGTAATGCTCATAGCTGACCTTCAGAGAGTGATGAATGATCTTCGCGTCATCTGTTTTACTTCTTATAAAGCCGCAGTAAACGTACGTTGACGCCTATTATATTACGTCAACAACTGGTATTAACAGCGACACCAAGGGCCAGCCATTTACCTTTTATATAGATTGTTTTATTTGCAGCTTCGTTACTTCGCTTCTAAAATCCTGGTTTTTTCCGTACACTACACGTCTCCTTTTGTGAATTTAACATTATTATGAGCCTTTGAGTTGCTGTCTTAACGATCTAATTCTTTTATTATGTACATGTAGATATCTGACATTAAGAGGGCAAACAGTTTAGTCACTGACAGCCAGATGTTTGCACACAAAACGTTGCTCATACCTCTACCAGGAATGCCCATGCCATCCTCTGTGAAGCTGAATGGTTCTGATCAAAAAACGAAAAGGTACATCTCCCCTCACGAATGTTTTATAAGAGTAACCATTCCCAGAATGTCTTAATTTAACTTTTGTTAATTTTGAAAATTAGTCGCAGAGAAACGCATGATGTTTTTTTTCCCTCTTTCCTTAAAACTCAGTGTTGACACTCAGCTGTCTATTACCATATTCCGTAAGACTCAGTCATTTACCTAACCTACCTACTCAAAATGGCTGTCATGCTTACGGTTTTATCTGCCATTGCTTAGGCTCCACTGACATTTTGTCAGTAGATGAAACATACACACGTTAAATCCTCTACAAAGAACAAAAAAACATACATGTGAAAATCTTTATGGTGACATCTTTATGATATTTTTCAGTTCACAACTGATACACTTGTGCTTTTTAGCTTTGCCGAATTATATTAGTGGGGTAAAGAAAAAAGTTGTGCATTTTGAACTTAACTTTTGTGGTTTCTGCAGAGCATGGGCACCAAACCATCGGCAGAACAGAGATGCTCTTGATTCACTAGATTCATCCAAGTCTGGTCAGCAGGGGGCGTCACCTGCAATGAGTACCCTGCAGAGATACTATGGCCTAACATCTGAGAAAGGAAATACCATGAATCTCAGCACTGAAATGTCTGTGTACCATAAGGGCGGCTTGCAGAGTAACCTCAGCGAAACATTGCTCAATCCTTCTGCAGCTCCAGGCACGAATGATACCGACAGAAGCTGCGATTTTGAAGCACCAGCTAGTACTGGCTTTTCAGCAACAAACATTGCCAACGGGACCAAGGGTGGCATGGCAGCCAAACCAAAGCAAGACGGTTCGGTGCGGCGGCGACAGAAAGTGGAAGCGGAGCCTAACACAACGAACACCCATGATGATTTTTTAGCAGATCCAATTAAGGCGATCAAGAGTCTGTTGCCACGGCCAGTTTCCAGCATCCGTCTAAACATGGATACAGGCAGCCCAGATTCCAGCCAGAAGACCAGCATGTCGTTCCTTAATGGGTTAAAATCTGTGACTGTGAGGAAGTCGCCGAGCGCACCAAGCTTTGTAGATGCGGAGAATGGAGTCTCAATGTGGTCGAGTTCAAAGTGGACCTTCAACCATGACTCCTTCACCCGACCGTTGCTTGATGGCCTGCCCAAACCAGTGTCAGCTCGGAGGACCAAAACTGCATTGGACTGAACTGAATGGAAGTCAGTACTACGTACAGGTTTGGGTACCATGGTTGCTACACTGATCCAGCTTTGATGAATGGTGAACCGTGCTGTGATTAGTGGATAATGGGTGGCAACGAAAGAGGTGATTTGGCAGACCATTTCTGCTGTGTCAGTGCGATGGTTACACTGCAGATTACGGTGTAAAAGTGTGCAGTGCAGCACATTACTCAACCGTCAGTGCCAGGGAAGCGACGGCTACAGTATATGATCCATCCATCATTTTTTTTCCTTTTTGATTTGCCTTGCTCGTCTGTAGCTCTGGTGTTAGCACAATCGATTGACTTGTACTCCTACAAAAGAGTTGGTACGCAGCAATACCATGGAGCCTAGCTAGATGTATTGTATACATTTCGTCAAAAAAAAGATGTATTGTATACAGCATGTATGCATGTGTTGATGGAATGAATCGTATCCCATCCCAGGCAGAGCTACACATTGATACATACTGAACCCTCTGATCTATACCTTGTAAAGGTTCTAAAGTTTCTTTCACATACAAGATATTTTTGCTTTTCATTTTCATCAGTACGTCTGCTGTGTGATGGAGTGGATTTGCTTTGGGTTAATTAGTCTCTGAATCAAATTAATTATTTTTCTCTGATTTTCGTTGTTATTAATTGTACCATATATATGCCATGTCTGGTGAATGTGGACTTATATATGGGCGCACGGTGCAGTGTACTGCGCTAGCAATAGATTGATGATAGCATGGTGCTGATCTGATTGCAACAGTCGACTCTACCTGGTCATCGATGTATTCTCTCTCTATATATTTGTTCATTCACACTGCCGAATATCTCTTCTCTCCATATATATTGAAACATTTATATGAACTGGAAATATTGTGTTTTTTGGTTCCACGAATGATAAAATGTGACAAGTACACGGACTTATGGTCAAGCAAACAACACTTTAAGGTTCATCTCTTTAGATTCAGTTGCACCTCTGGTTGTATTTCAGTATTAGCTCATCTAGAGCATCTACAAAGGCATCATAGAAGAAGATGATAAAGAATCTAAATAGAATATTGTATTATTTTTATGAATTTAAAGCGTAATTTGGAGATTTATTATCTCAAATTTTAATATATTTTTTTGTTTTCCCTTAAAAAAGAAGCACAACAGAGTCATGACCACAGATAATAAATATGAAAGCACACATGTTTTTTAGGTTGTTAGTGCTACCGGGCCGTGCAATGCGATCGGGGACGGCGATGTCAGGCACAGATATATACAACATACATATGATACGATGTCACGTATTACGTCACGTGCAGGTATGTATGTAGCCGCCCCCACAAGGCAGTAATAAAAGCAAAACGCGGCAAATTCAACTGGCCGGCGCCGCCGCGTCGCTCCCCCATTTAATTTCGCGTCCGTATATACGTATACCAAACTTGTTCAGTCGCCCCCTTCATTTTCTCAGGATTCATACAAACATACCGCAGACTTACTAAAAAAACACTTTTAATTCACTGCTCTATACGTAATTATTCCCATTAATAAGGCTAATAATACAGCTGAAGATTGGCTGTAAGATCTTTTTATAGCCATTTCGTAGCCCACTCATATAGTGGTTAGATCATCACTATTAATACATGACCTATTTGTCTCTTTACAAACTTTCTTGGAGCTTATAGCTCGCTTTTACTTCCTCTTCTCTTCTCTGTCCTCCACCTCATCGTTTAGCTGACTTACAACGTACTATAATACTTATTCTAATAATCACTTTCCACATCCAATCCGCACATCCATACGAGAATTGGAGAATAATAAAGCTCTACCAAATAGCTCGTATGATTTTCACCGGCCGTGACCACTAAGACTCAAATGTTTACCGTCTATCGTTGAGCTTCCAAACAAATATAGAATATAGAATTTCTGCTTAATCACCACAAGTTCATGTAGTACAAATTTACTTTGTTCAATCACCGAGGCCTACTAGCTAATAAGGGTGTGATTGGTAGTACTTGTGTTGAGTACTCTTTTTTTCTGGCGAGCAAGAAAGTAGACAATTCTAGCTAGCTAGCTGTGTTGGTTCTTGTGCTTTGCTTGTCTCAATTTCTATGCTGACAAGGAAAACCTAGCTGCCTTGGGGAGCTAAAATGGTTCGTAGGATAGGACCGAGCAAATCTTTGAAGCATGCCCTAAGACCTGAGGGTTTTATAACATAGTTTCCAACATATTCATATTTTGAAAACATCGCAAAAGAGTTTCATGAGGATGAAACTCTCTCTACTTTTATAAAACTTTTATCATCTCTCTCTTTATTAATATAGTGTCACATCAGCATATTTAATATGCACGAAACTCTAAAAGTAAGGTAAATAATAGAGCCAAGTGCTTGGCTATAAGCCAAGTGATTAGATACAATAAGTTGTCTCATACTTGTCTCTAAAATATCTTCTCTTTCCTATTCCTTCTCACATCACTTGCTATTTGGACTCACTACTACCTATGCATTCATGCCCAGCTTGGTGCTTACATAAGAGTCAAGCTATCATCTCTCTCCTCTCATCTCTCCTCCATATCAGCATTAGCTTGGCTATAAGTCTATTACTGTACCTGCTCTAATGAAATTTCTATTGAGACTGACCTAAGTCTACAACCAGATTGGTTGAGTGTATCTAGAGTTTTTGGCACGTTGTGTGTTGTTGTCACCAGATATGGTAGCTATGTTTGGTACATACATATCACATGTTATATGTGTAGATAGATATTTTATGTATAAGATGGTAACCAGTTAACCACCTGAACCGAAGACGACTCTGAAAGAAGATACTACAGATTAATTAATAATAACCACACACACATATGACACATACGTAGTAGGAAATTAGGCCGGCGTACTCCGATCCTCCTCATGACGGGGATGTTGAAGTAGTACGTGTGGTGTGCAATGACAACACATGGCACCTGACAGTTGACAGACACCAATAATCGGTCACGGCAGCATGCATGCCGTGCCCACGAAACGAAACAGCGCGACACGACATCCCTGAGAGAAGTTTCTCCAGAAGTTTCCTTCTTGCCTTTCCTCTTTCCTGTACTGTATTCTTCTTCTCTACTACTGTAGAGTATAAATAAGGCCTTGTTTAGTTCCGAAAAATTTTGGGAAATCGACACTGTAGCACTTTCGTTTGTATTTGACAATATTATCTAATCATGGACTAACTAGACTTAAAAGATTCGTCTCGTCAATTTCGACCAAACTGTACAATTAGTTTTTATTTTTGTTTATATTTAATATTCCATGCATGTGTCTAAAGATTCGATGTGACGGGGAATGTGAAAAATTTTGCAAATTTTTCAGAGAAGTAAACAAGGCCTTAAAGGGGTTCCGGCCGGCCGCTAGATTAAGATTCGTAGCAGAGGCAGGCAGACACAGACAGACATCATCCAGTGTTGACAGTGCTGTGCAATTCAACAGGGAAGGGGAAGAAGGGAGGGAGCAGCCGGATCGCAAGGGCCATGGCCGCCGCTAGGATCGCCGCCTCCTCCCGCGCCGCCGGAGACGCTGGACGTGGTGCGCCGGCAGCGCCAGCTCCTGCGCCGCGCTCTGCCTCGACCCCATCGCCGAGGAGACCGACGGCGGCGTCGACACTACTGACGTCCCCTCCCCTCCCCTCCCCTCCTTGGGCCCGCGGATCGAGTCACCTCCGCACTGCCTCAACTGATGAACCCCTCAAGTCAAGATCAAGACCTTTAGACGTTTAATTAAGTACGAGATCTATATATCTTGTTGAATGTACGTACACTAGTAGTAGTATCTCGGAAAAATAGCTAAGCTAGCTAGCTGAAAACGACGACAACCTCCTTTTGGTACAACAAGATGCAAAGGAAGAGTTTGCCTCTTTGTAAACTCTTCTATTACTACAAGTATTATAACTATTGGTCTTGTTCATCATCTTGTAAGTGTTCATCATTACCAAGCTACTCTACTACTACTACTACTACAGTACGTAGTATAGGCATGTTCAGTTAATTGGCTCCTTCTGTAGTGTACGCATGTTCAGTTAATTGCCTTTCTTCTTCCACCAGACGAGACTCTCGCTACCCGTAAAACACTCGTCAGAGTCAGAGATGGAGATGAGGATGCCGTTCCGTTTTTACAGCGTCGAAGGCGGGTTAGCCGCTTTCCGTGGCCGTGCCGTCCTGTTCGTCTCGCTTCGCTTCGCTCGTCCCAGTCCCAGCCCCAGCCCCGAATCCAACCAACTGTTGCTCCGACCTCGGCTCCGATCTCCTCCTCATCATCAGTCTCCCCAATCAGGGAATCCCCAGCTCAAACTCAACTTCTAACCCCGCCCAAAACCCTACACCGGAGGGGACGGATGGTCAAGAAGGCCTCCGCCGCCGCGCCCCCAGACGCTGAGGCCGACGAGCGCCGCCGCCTCCGCTCGCTCGCCTTCTCCAACGGCCTGCTCCAGCGAGGCGACCCGGCGGCGCCGCGGGCGCCGCTCGCGCCGTCGCCCGCCGTCACGCGCCTGCAGGGCCGCGACGTCGTGCGCCGGGGCGGCCAGCGGAAGAGCCGCTACCTCTTCTCCTTCCCTGGCCTCCTCGCGCCAGCAGCCTCGGGCGGCCGGGTCGGGGAGCTCGCCGACCTCGGGACCAAGAACCCCGTGCTCTACCTCGAGTTCCCCCAGGTAACGGGTCGGGTCGGCACTCGCCAAGCTTCCACCTTTCCAGTTCACGGATTCAGGCCACATGATCTTCAAGTGTGGTGAACATGTGGTTCTTTTTACTTCCCTGAGGATGATATGAGTGGTGGTTGCATTGCACTTGCACTTGCAGGGAAGGATGAAGCTCTTCGGGACGCACGTTTACCCCAAGAACAAGTACCTCACGCTGCAGATGACCAGGTCGGCCAAGGGCGTCGTCTGTGAGGACGTCTTCGAGAGCCTGGTCAGTCTTGTCAGCACAATTCCTCATTTCATGATCAAAACTAGGAAATGCAGCTGTGCAAAACTCAAGTAACTGAGAGCTGAATGCAGCTGTCCAAAACTCACTTTTTTTTTACTGCTTAGATTAGATTTACATGTATAATTGTCAGTTATTGCAATTCCTACGCTGACGAATTCGCTTCAAGCCACTGAAATTTCACCAGATATGCTACCTTGTCATTGGATATGCAGATTGTGTTTTCTGAAGCCTGGTGGGTTGGAACGAAGGAAGATAACCCAGAAGAACTCAAGCTTGAGTTTCCCAAAGAATTCCAAAATGTTTGTGCTCTTTTCAAACTTTGTCTTCTGCTTTCAGTTCTCTATGCGCCTGTCATATATGCCTCTCCATTTTCAACTGATAGGATGGCACAGCGGCAGATTGTGATTTCAAAGGTGGTGCAGGTGGTACCATCGATGAAGCAACTGGAAGTAAAGCTGGAAAGGAAATTGCAGAACCTCATTCCCCGAAGTTTGCATCCGATGATGATGATGCTTCTGAGGATTCAGATCATAAGGATGTGAATAACACACAAACTATGAGTGGAACGCCAGTTAGACAGTCTGCTAGGAATGCAGGGAAAATGTTGAAAAGGTAAGACCCATACACTCTCTTTGGCTGCTGACAGCTTCATACATTAATTAGTTTACTTCATTGGCCTGTGAAGTCAAGTAATTAGCAAAGTTCTCCTTGCTGTCTTTATAGGTACACAGACTTATCTTCTGGAGGTGATTCGTCTGACAATGATAATGAAACTGCTGAGGTGCCTGAGGACTTGGATGATAAGGTAGATCTGAATTTTTACTTTTATATATTTAGGTTCAAGATTTTTAATGTCAAAAATTTTGTCACACTGCGGCTTATTTTGCTTGCTATGAGTGAAGGAGATGGTGAGTCCAGAAATTAAGGATGAGAGTGAAAGCGAAGACGTCAAACCTGCAGATTCTTCAACAGTAGCCCTTTCTAGCAAGGAGCCTCTTGTTCAGGCTACTTTGTCTAGCATGTTTAAAAAGGCAGAAGAAAAAAAGGTGAGAGTGCGGAGCCACCTAGATATGCATTCTTGGGAGGGAAGATTCACACTAGAATTGTTCATAGTTTCCCCTCTATCTATCACTAACAGACAACCAGTATGTCCATAGCTTTAACCTAACTCAATTGCACTGCAGCGATAGCACATTCTACAAGGATGTTTCTGTGTTAAACGTGTCTATTTACATTTGTTGTCAAGAAACTTAACTCATTACCACATACCTATTCCTGTTCCAGAGATCTACAAGGAGTCCTAAAGGGTCCCCTGCAACCAAAGGTTGTGTTTTATCACCTCTCTATGTTCCTTATCAACGATTTGTTATGAAAAGAAGTTTTTTTAATTAAATTTGTAAAGCCTTTTTTAATTAAATTTGTAATTGCCACTTATCTTTAGGTGCTGCTGCTAAGAAACAGCGAGCAAGTCTAATGGCAAAACAGTCAGCAGGGGTCAAGAAGGGTAGGTTCACTGTTGTGACATGCATCTTCTGTAGTGGACATCTTCTGACATTAGTGGTGCTAGCATTTGGTGTAAGCATCCAAAGGCATCTCATCAGTTTCATTTGGGAAAATGTGTGCTAGTACAAGTGAAGAACTCTAGGGTTGTTGCGAGATAAGCTTTCAGTTTCATTTATATAGGCTGGGGACACTGACCAGTGTGTTTTCTGAATGCAGCTAGCGGAACTCGGGGAAAGAAAAAACCAAAGGTACCATTTATGGAATTCTATGTTGCTTGCCCTTGGTAGATAATTTTCAAGTGTTGGTTATTGTTTGCTTTCTCTATATAAATGCGTATTTGATTGAGGACCTTTGGCCATTTCATTGTGTTACAGGTGGAAGAAGATGAAATCGAAGAGCTCTCAAGTTCCTCTCAGGTTTATTGCTAGCTTGCATCTGCTGAACTGAAATATGCATTGTGTTATTTGTTACTTTTAGCATTTTAGCAGCGAGTTTCCTTACAAGAAACTGTTCATTTCACTACATCATGTATACCTGATATGTTGAGCACAAAGGTTATGCAATATGCATACTTATGTAATTGCAAATGGTACAGGATAATGGCACAGATGATGATGACGACGACGATGATGATAGTGACGAGGACTGGGCCGAGTAATGCCCTTGTAGTTGTATCGGATCTTGTGCATGGGTACAGAAGGATGGGTTGGCCAAGCATGCATAATTGATGTATAATTGGTGTGCGGTTGAACAGAACGATGGATTGAGAGGATGGCACAGAAGCTGCTGTTTTCATCGACTGATTGGTTGGACATGTCTGACGACTGTGGAAACCCTGATCTATCGTCAAGCTGAGTTTATGAAACGTTGATTACACTAGTTAGTCAGAAGTGGAGTGTATTTTTCTTTATCTGGCTTGTTTGTAGTAGGACACACACACACACACACACGGCCAATTCGAGGTGGCGATGGGGTTGCACACATGAACTAGTCATTCTCATTCATCTGTCTGTGTCTTGTCCTTTGTGTGGATGATGGATTCAGTGGCAAGAACACCTCAGTTTCTGATGGTCATTCCTCCAGGGGCAAGAACACTATGTGTTTCACTGATCCTTTAAATCCTTTTATTGATATAGTCCTTTTTTTTCTTCCGCGAAAAAACATTCTGACGGTTCAGTATTGCAGAGAGCAATTCTTTTGAGCTGTAAATGTACTGTTAGAACTGAGATACTTGAGTTAATACAAGAGAGATTATTTTTTTTAAGGGTACATGAGAGATTAGAATATGAAGCTGATGCATTAGGCAAATTACCATGACTATACTAGATAAAAAACACTATGTATGTGTACTATTTGCATTGAAGGTTCGAAGGTAAACAGCGTGCTGCTACCGTGACATGTTTGTGACGAGAATCACTTTCATCGCACTGCATTAGTTGAAGTCGCTGAAAAGAGGACGCGAAAGCAATATTCGAGAACAAGTTTATTTTTGCAAGAGTAAATCTGGAGATAAGACCAGAATAATAAGGCAAACACCAATTCAAACTTTGTTTCAATGTTAATCAACTACTGAAAATTGATGTTCTGGACAAGACCTGTAAAAAAAATTGAACTTTGGTTATAGTCAAAACCTTAGAACTTCTTTTAAAAATTAATTATAAATAATCTAACGTGAAACATAAGAAATAAATAGTCAAATCTGTCTTGAAAACCACTTCAAGAATTTCTCAAACTTTTTGAATAAAAGGTCTCTCCTGTTTATTATATTATCATAAAGCGTTTCACACCAATCAAGGTCTGAGTATGTGCGCACAGAACAGAACGCAACAACAACCAAGGCCTTGTTTAGTCCTGAAGTATTTTGCAAAGAAACTAAAAACCCAAATTTTAAGCAGCCCACCAAAATTCTAACACTAATTTTTTTTGATTTTGGTGTTTACTTCCCAAAAAGTTTTGCAAAATTTTTCAGATTCTCTGTCACATAGAATCTTGCAACACATATATAGAGCATTAAATATAGATAAAAAATAACTAATTGCACAGTTTATATATAATTGCACAGTTTATATATAATATTTGTCAAATACAAACGAAAGTGCTACAGTATTCATTTTGCAAAAAAAGGAACTAAACAAGGCCTTAATGTCCCTATTTAATTTTGCAAAAAGTTTAGGGTCAAAATATTTTGGGCATGTTTACTTCTAAAATGCAAAATAGCAAAAAAAATTTGCATTTGACTCAAAATATTTTGGAACTAAACAAGGCCCAAAAGGCTAAACTGAGCAACAGAACGCAAAAAAACCAGACAAACACTAAGGCGTTCCCAAAATTTTGGGTTTTTGACACTGTAGCACTTTCGTTTTTATTTAACAAATATTATTCAATTATGTACTAACTAAGTTCAAAAGATTCATCTCGCGATTTATAGGCAAACTGTGCAATTAGTTTTTGTTTTCATCTATATTTAATGCTCCATACATGTGCCGCAAGATTCGATGTGACGAGAAATCTTGAAATTTTTTGGAAACTAAACAAGACCTAAGCTCTATTACATGGTATATTGGTCGCACTTCCTAGGTCCTCCGAAAGCTGAGCAATTGATTGTGCTGACCCTGATATATTCATCCTCCACTTGATCAAGATCAATGGTGCCTGCCTCCACTAACTGAATTAAACATTGGTAACCATACTCTTAGCATCCTCCCAATCATTGTAAAAACTTTCTTCATTTCACTCCACGGCATTCCTTGAAAACATAACAGAGAACAACGGAAGACACAATATTACAAACCATATATCTCTTGTTAGCAATCCACAAGGAAGCTACAGATTCAAAGTCATCTCCCAACCTCCTATCCAATCATACTGTAAAAGTAGGATAAACATGTTAGCCACACAGCAATAAAAGAACAAACGTGAAATCGACTCCCGTTCATTACAAAAAATACAAGTAGGATCACTAATGTCTTTTCTTTTAGCAAGGTTATCTCTAGTTAGCAATTCCGATAGAAAATGGTGGTCAGTGGCAGCTCAAACAGTACAACAAAATGAAAAAGACAAGTATTCTTGACCAGAGATAAATATACAAAAGGGGCAATAAAACAGAATCATGTAAACACACATAGTGCACGGAGTATTTGCACAACACAACACTGATTTCACTAGTTCACAATCGGTAAAGCAACAAAAGATGTTGATATATAATAATTGGCGTTGCCGATCCGCTGGTAGCAACACTTAAATAAATATATAGAACTAAAGAAAACAGTATCATCGTTGGAGCTTGCTGTACATTCCTTCTAGTTCTATGAAGGGGTATGGAACTGGCGACGAGAACGAGAAGCCAAGCCATCATCAGGCATTACAGTCTATGAAGGGGTCTTCTCTAGAGAGGACACCGTCCATCCAAAATATAAGGGGCAACTCGTTCTGGATCACGAAAGGAAACAGAGCACATCTTGAGGCTCTGTTCTCAATGTTGAGCTGCCTGCAATGGTCTTCAAGCCATTTTGGACTGCAACATCCGTTGACACACAACTTCATGACCTTGAGGATCCTGACTCTCTGAACAAAGAACTTTACGAAATCAACCTGTGGCTTGTGTCCTCTATATGATTGCAGCACGATCATCTTGAGGCTGTGGATAGATGTGTCAGGTGTGAACTACAGCTATATATCCCAAAAGGTGAGTATTAATTTACAAGTGGAAAATTAATGTATGTTTTCTTTAACATGTTATATTATGCCCTGATGTGTTGGGCATAGTGTTTTCGCATTTTAGTGTCTGCATATATATAATTCCAATGAGAATCTAATAAATTGGTACGGTTGACAACAGGGACATACAATATAATTCCTTTTAGCCAAAGACATATATGTTTTGGCATTTTAATGTCTGCATATATATAATTTCAATGAGAATCTAACAAATCGGCACGGTTGACAACGGGACATATAATATAATTCCTTTCAGCCAAAGACATATGTGTTTTGGCATTTTAATGTCTGCATATATATAATTCCAATGAGAATCTAACAAATCGGCACGGTTGACAACGGGACATATAATATAATTCCTTTCAGCCAAAGACATGTGTTTTCGCATTTTAATGTCTGCATATGTGTTTATATGCATCTTTAACTCGTTATCCAACCATTTATCAGGACATATTGGTAGGTGGATCCAAACACATCTTACTAAAAATTAGCTATCTAAAAAATAGAAGCTATTAATTAGCTATTTTTTAGTGGTAATGGATCCAAACAGCCCTTACATTGTAGTTGTAGAGCATCAGTGTGACAAGGATGTTCAATGCCGGTTGATAAAGACCCAATTGAATTTTTTAAGGAAAAGGAAAGAGTTGAAGGGATAATTTTACTTTGTGGATATTTTTCAAATATTTTCAAAGTGAAATACGCAGATCCAACAAGATGATAAAAAGACTACTGACTTCTTGAAAAAATTTGGTTTTCGCTACTGTAGCATTTCCGTTTGTATTTGACAAACATTGTCCAATTATGGACTGACTAAGCTTAAAAGATTCATCTCACAAATTACAGGCAAACTGTGCAATTAGTTTTTGTTTTCGTTTATATTTTAATGCTTCATGCATACGTTAAAACATTCAATGTAATGGAGAATCTTGAAAAATTTTGGATTTTTAGATGAATCTTAATAAGGCCTAAGTTTCTCAGGCCTTGTTTAGTTTGCGAAATTTTTGGGTTTTGCTACTGTAGCACTTTCGTTTTTTTGACAAATATTGTCTAATCATGAACTAATTAGGTTCAAAAGATTCGTCTCGTAAATTATAGGTAAACTGTGCAATTAATTATCTTTTTTTATCTATATTTAGTGCTCCATACATGTGCCGCAAGATTTGATGTGACGGAAAATCTTGAAAAATTTTAAACAAGACCTCAAGCGAGCATATAATAGCAAGTGTACCTACGACGTATATAAGCAAGGCTCCTGACCAAGTGTACCTACGACGTATATATTTTTCTAAGACCTGGTGTTAATTAATGCATTATCTTCTCATAATTCAACCATATAATAGCAAAAGTTTCTGAATTTTACAAACAGGGCATACCGTTTTTTTTGTCTCTAAATTTAGATTTAGGATTGCTTTGTGCGAGTGATTTAATTTGTTTGGTAAGATAGTTTTCTTTCTGGTTCTCGAGTTTCATAAATTTTGTACTGCTGGTAGCTAGGGACTCAGGAATTAAAGGGAGATTATTGAAGAAATTTTTTTGGCATTAGTTGAAGGCAGGTACTTGTACAATAATTCAGAACTATAGGTTTTTTTCCTCTCTTTGTGAAAGCATGGGCTAACTTACAACCACGTATGATTTTTTTTTCGGTCTCTTCTTCTGCTTAATGAAAACGTGCCTGAGGGCACGAGCACGATCGAGAGAACAAAGGAAAGCATGGGCTAATAATGATTTGTGAGTATGAAAGTGATTGAGCTGGCAGAAGAATTGTTGGTCCAATGTATATGTGTGTGGGTTCATAGGAATAGTTGTACGCTCGTGTGTGTATATAAGTTTCTGTGTCTATAACTGAGTTTTGAAAAAAAAAAGGTACGGTCCTCGAAGTGGCTACTAGCTAGCTGTATGAAGATATGCTATAAGTAGTGAACTTGAATTTAATTAAATCTCTTAGCAATTGGCTAAAAAAAACTAAAAAAGGGACACAACAGTCACCGGGTGGTCAACAAGGGAAGGGGAGGGGAATATCCGAGATTCCCTTCCCAGACGAGGCCAGTTCCGGCCCGGTGCAGCCCATCCCATTCCCATACTCCCATCCTGCAGGGAAGACGGGCCCACATCTTGAGAGAGGCGAGAGGAGGAGATTCCGCGGAGATTCGGAGTCGGAGTCCGGAGTCGGAGTCGGAGTCGGAGCGGTGGGGCTGGGGCGCCGTCACCGCCGGCCTTGCCCTTGCCCTTGCCCTTGCCCTTGCCCTTGCCTCGTGGGATGCGTGGGGGCATCTCCTTCCTTCTCCCTCACACCTCCCCCCTCCCCTATTTTGGTCGGTCCTCTCCTCCCTCCCCTTGCGTTCATCATAGCTGACTAGGAGTATATATAGCATTAGGTAGATTGATCGATTCCTCCGTCTTCTTCCTCCCGCGCTGCCCTGCCCTGCCCTGCTGTGGTACGTATCCCTCTTCCCCTCTCTCCTCGTTTCTTGCTTCCTTGCTTGCACGCACCACCATGAATGAATGAATGAATGAATCCAAATCAAGCCTCTTGCCCCCAAACCCAGATTTCCACATCCGTACCCAACCCCACGCGTTTTCATTCAACCAATCCAATCTCTTCCCGGACCCCTCTGCTGCAATCTACCTCTCCTCCCGTGATGGATGGAGGTGGGGGCGGGGTTCCTGCTTTCCTTTCCTTTGGAACAAACAAGTAACTCCTTCCTTCCCGGCGATGGTGGAGACGAAAGCAAAAGAGAAAGGCAGGCAGCGCGCCGCCCTCGCTTTCCATCCCCCACCGCCCACCCGTGCGTGCCCACTCTTTCTTTTTCTTTTCCTCTTCCTTCTCCTACAAATTGCCAAAATCGCCAACTCCGTATGCGTAACCTGTTTTTCTTTTCTTTTCTTTACCACCTCAAGATTACTTGCTCGATGCTTTTTTCTCTCTCTCCTTTCTAAATTCTAATGGCTTGCTCAATGCTTTTTCTTCTTCTAAATTCAGGAAGCTGACACCACTTTGGGAGTTGCTGCCAACTACCGGGCGAGGCTGTCAAATTCTCTACTACAGTAGTATTTGGCAGCCAGCCCGTGACCAATTCCAACTCCACCGGTGGTAAATAAATCATCTACAGCATCAACAGGGATTAGGTAAATCATCTCCCCTAAATCATCTCCCCTCCCTCTTCCTCTTCCTAGTTCTGCCGTATTGTTTGTTGACCATGACAAAGACGTCTGCACCACAGCACACATGATTCTTCGCCCCCATTCTTGGGGTCAAATATGCCACACATAAATAATATGGCAGACAGACTTGTTCCAACTCCCAGTTGGCTATACTACACATGATTCTTCATCTTTTCTTCCAAAAAAGAAAGAAAGAAAGAAAGAAAAATCAAGTCAATTCAGTTTATGCAAACCGCGTGTTAGCACAGGCACATCTAACTCCCCTCCTTCCTGTGAAGCAGGGCACGCTGCGGAGATATAATAAATAACGTGCACAAGTTTCCTCCTTTGTCACAAGAGTACCATTCCTGCTGAGAGGTTTGGCTGCGCGCTCCCCCACGATGGCTTCCTTCTCGGGACACCTCCACCGCCCCCTCTCTGCCATGGCCGTCGCTGCCTTCGCCGCCGTCTCCTCCCACGAGCTTCCTGACAAGCTGTCCCACCACAGGCTCTCTGATGCAAGCACGAGCACAGACACGCTTGCGTCGCTTCCGTCAACCAGGGCAGATGCTCCAGCAGCAGCAGCAGCGCCTTCGGCCTCTGCCCTTTCTGGCACGCAGCTGCTGCCACGCGACCTCCACAGCTTGCGTCTGCTGAAGGCGCCCTTCGCGTCTCTTCCGGTTATGCAGACAGTTTATCAATATGCTAACTTTCCCAAGACCTCAGGACAAACAGATGTGATGCCTGTGATTCCTTCCTCGCCATCCGATGTGCTATACCGCTGGCATCTGCCAGACCCCAGGGTCTGTGCTGAGTTCCCTGACAAGTCTCAGACGGTCGTGGTCCTTCTTGGGTGGCTGGGCTCAAGACAGAAACATCTCAAGAGATATGCCGATTGGTACACCTCAAGGGGCTTCCATGTCATCACCTTCACCCTCCCGATGTCTGACATTGTCAGTTACAACCTTGGAGGCAAGGCTGAGAAGAATGTTGAGATGCTATCCGAACATCTTGCTGACTGGGTCAGGGAGGAGAGTGGGAAGAAGATTATTTTCCACACCTTCAGTAATACTGGTTGGCTTTGGTACGATACTCATTCTCCTGAATTTCGTTCATCAATAATGAGCTCTCATCATGATTTTTAATGCTTAATTTCTTCATTATTTTAACATTGCAGCTATGGCGTAATTCTAGAGAATTTGCAACAGCAGGATCCTTCAGCAGTGGACAGAATTAAAGCTTGTGTAGTAGACTCAGCACCTGTTGCTGCACCTGATCCTCAGGTACAAATTTTACCTAGACTCATTTAGTTCTTTCCTAGTATGATCAACAGGAGCTTTCCAGTTGATTTCACTTTGTGATTCTTGGAGCTTTATTCAGAACTTGTCATCTGCATTCCTCAGGTCCCATCTGGATTGCATTTGTGTGGCAGACAAAAGTTCCATCATTCTTTTTTTTTCTTCTTTCATTCACTCGTGCTAGTATCTAGTCATTTGCTTTCTTTATCATGTTCGCTGTAGATTAACAAATCTGTTTGTGCTGTTTTCTGAATTCAGGTTTGGGCTTTGGGCTTCTCAGCTGCCCTCATGAAAAAACGCAGTGTCACCACAAAGGGACTGGGTTCAGATGATTCAAGGTCTGATGTCCTAGTTGTGGAGTCTAACAAGGAGCCCAAGCTGGGAGAGGCGGTTCTACTGTCAGCTTTGGAGAGTTTCTTTGACGTTGTTTTGAACTATCCAAAGATCAACAGGTACACATCATGCCCACATCTGACGCAAACCATTGGGTTTTATCTTTAATCCCTTAAGTAGGGATGGGGACATCTGTGACCTCTCACTAACTGCTCACCTCATGAAAGTTAAATAATTAAATTTCTGAATGCTGTACAGTCACGTCATCGTCCACCATACCATGACATATCTATGTGGTAGTTGACATTGCGTCAAGAGTAAAGTATACATGCGTGTGGTTCACAAAGCAACAAGATGACCTTATAACTGTTGAGCTCATCAGCATGTTGGTGTCCTTTTTAACAGGAGGTTATCTGACGTGATGGAGCTTTTGTCTTCTAAGCAACCAAAGTGCCCCCAACTGTACATATACAGCTCCGCCGACAGGGTGATCCCAGCGAAATCAGTGGAGGCATTCATCGAGGGTCAGCGGAAAGCTGGGCACGAGGTGAGGGCTTGCGACTTCGTGTCATCGCCCCATGTGGACCATTACCGGAGCAATCCTGGGCTGTATACTTCTCAGCTGGGCAACTTCTTAGAGGAATGTGTGCTTGCCAATGATAGTGAGGGTGCTTGCGCATCATGATTATCATGTTGCTGCGGCAAATACAAAATGATCAGTTGTTTCCTTTTATTTGTCCCTTTTCTTGAATTGGAATGCACCAGGGCTATATACGTGGGTTATACCAGGAAAATCCTGACCTTTTTTTTTTTCTCTCCCCTTTGTTTTCTGTCTTTGTGGCTGACCTTTCTATTCCCCGTCTTCTTGTTTTTACTGTCTTTGTGAGTGGAGTTTGGGCGCGCAACTGTAAAAATGTTGAGGAGAAATAACCAAAAGAAACGAGAGGAAATTCTTTTTTATCGATTAACTGACACACAGGGTGAACTGCATTCTGATTATGTGCTCAATGTGTATGGATTGATTGATGTGCACGATTGTCTGCTGTTTTATTTGTGGTGGTGGTATGGTCAGCAAATCCTGCTTGCTGCACACATACCTTTCTTCTTCTTTTGAAACGAACAGGATCTCTCTCTATTTTGTGGCGTTTCTCACTGAGCCGTCAAATGTAAAATTTTGCCGCAGAAGACTAGAGTTGGTAATCGAACCATATTATGAAGTTGATGAAATCATTAAAACTTAAACTAAACTAGTCGTATGGCATGTAGACTCTTGACTATATAATAGTACGCTGATACGTGGGACTGATAAGTAAATTTGTCGATCTCATGATCTCATCTAAGTAGATGTACTAGTACACTTGAAATACAGTACAGTACGTTTTTAGCACCAGCAGCAACTCTAACAGTTTGCTAAAAGTACTTGGCATTCTAGAATTTTTACAGCCTCCAACAAGTTGGTAAAACTACTTCTTGACAAAATTTTCCCTTCGCTTGGCAAGTATGTCAAGTCCTCCAACGCTTGGCATCATGTGTATCCCAATTTGCCTACTAGTTTTGCTAACATGTTGGAGACTCAATTTTATGATTTTGACAAAAATTCTAGAATGTCAAGTTCTTTTGCCAAGCCTAAATAGCAAAATAATGGAGAAGGTCTCTTTTTTCATTTGACATTTGGACTATAGATTTGCATGCCTTGTTTAGTTCCAAAATATTTTGCAAATTGTGAATAGTACCAATTTCGTTTGTATTTGACAAATATTGTTTAATCATGGACTAACTAGGCTCAAAAGATTCGTCTTGTCAATTTCGACCAAAATGTGTAATTAGTTTTTATTTTCGTCTATATTTAATATTTCACGCATACGTCTAAAGATTCGATGTGACGAGGAATCTGAAAAAAATTACAAAATTTTTTTGGAAGTAAACAAGGCCCAAATTAGTTTTAACAAACTGAGAACTCCTAATAATTAGCAACCTGCTGCGGTTGTGTTTGTAGGGCGGGTCCCAGTCGCCTCCCCTTTCGTCTCTTCCTCTGACCCTTCCCTTCCTTCCCTTCCCTTGGTTGATGGCGCCACCGCGTGCCGCCGCCAGCGGGTCAATTCCTCCCGATCCTGACGCAGCAGAGTCGGAGGGCAAGCTGCGGCAAGGTGGAGCAGACGCGATGTGGCTCCAAACCCTCTCCGAGCCCGAGCTCGTAAGGCAACCCCACCGCACCACCGCTCTTGTGAATTTCTGATGGATTCTCGCCCGGTTGCAGCAGCAGTTCCGCTCCCAATCTGAATCTACCTACTATCTACTACTACTAGAGTAGCTACCGAGTAACCAAATGGTGGTTTGTTCAGGATGTGTTGGTGAGCCTGAGGGAGCTGGCCGTCACGCGGGCCACCAACGCCGGCCATCCTGCCCTCGCCGATACCGTCTTCCATCTCCGCGCGCTGCGGGCTCTCGGTACGGTTTTTTTTTTCTTTCTTTCAGAGAAGCCATGGCTGAATTATTGTTTCAGAAAAATATGGTTGGCTGTCAAGAAAAAAGTACGGCTTTCATTGGCTTGTCTTACGCGCCGTACTTTTCTCTTGCCATAGGCTATGTTGTTAATAGATTCATTTGCCATTTTCCCTCCTGCTGCTGCCCAATTTGTTTTGCCTGCTTTTGCTATTGCTGCTGCTACTGTAGCAGCACAGAGATAGAGATTGTTTTACTATGCTGCGACAGATTGTCTTGCCTGCTCCCCCCTTTTTAATCCTAATAACTTTTAAGGATTAGGACATAAAAAAACACAGTTGTGAATTTTGCATTGCTGACACCTGACCTGACCTAATACTACTTGAGCATGCTGTCCAGGGATTGTTTTGGTGGAAGAGTTGAAAGAGCGGCTCAGGCAAAGCTCAGCTAATGCAAACGTCTTGGACAGGCTTGCGTTGCTAAGTGATCCTGAGGCTGAGGTGGTCAGGCCCAGCCAAGATCGTCAGATGCCAGTGCCGAATGGTATCCACAAGAAACGAAAGAAGCAGGTGCAGGATGGGTAAGCATGCATAATGATCACTGCTGCTGTTTGTATAGTCACCTACTGTAGATTAGATACCTACTTTGCTTGATTAGGGGTAGCGACCATCACACAAATCTGTGTAATAATCACTGCTACACTCCATCTTCTCCTTTGTAGTGTTCGAGTGCATAAGCACTGCACGCTGTCACCCCAAATTCAGTGGCTAGTATATATATGCTCGCTAAACCCTACCCCAGCAATTCTGTTCAGTTGGTGTTGAGATGATTATGATCACATATGTTGGCATTCAAATGCAGGTGGGATGGAGAGGGCGCCCCAAGTACGAAGAGACGAAAACCAAGAGAGGAGTAACCAAGTAGAAGCAGCAAACTTTCTTACCGTAGCAGTTGTTTTGACCAATAGGTCGGTCTTGTTTACGCCTTGTTTAGTTCTGAAAAGTGAAAAGTTTTCGGTACTGTAGCATTTTCGTTTGTTTGTGACAAATATTATCCAATCATAGACTAACTAGGATCAAAAGATTCGTCTCGTGATTTACAACTAAACTGTGTAATTAGTTTTTATTTTCGTCTATATTTAATGTTTCATGCATGTGCCACAAGATTCGATGTGACGAAGAATTTTGAAAACTTTTTGGTTTTCAGAGTGAACTAAACAAGGCCTTAAGTTGGAGTAAGAAAAATTTTTGGGTGTCACATCGAATATTTCGTAGGATGTTGAAAAAAGTATTCTGATACTAATAAAAAACTAATTACATAACTCGCTTGGAAACTGCAAGACGAATTTATTAAGCCTAATTAATCCATCATTAGCACATGTAGGTTACTGTAGCACTTATGGCCAATTATGGACTAACTATGTTTAAAAGATTCGTCTCGTGATTTTCAACTAAACTGTGTAATTAGTTTATTTTTTATCTATATTTAATACTCCATACATGTGTTCAAAGATTCGATGTGATGAGTGTTTTTGGGGTGGGAACTAAGGCCTTGTTTAGATTCGAAAAGTTTTTGAATTTTGACATTATAGCACTTTCGTTTTATTAGACAAATATTGTCCAATCATGGAGTAACTAGTCTTAAAAGATTCGTTTCACGATTTACAGACAGATTGTGTAATCTTTTTGTTTTTATCTATATTTAATGCTCCATACATGTGCCGCAAGATTCGATGTGACATGAAATCTTGAAAAAAATTTGGTTTTTAGGTATCTTGAGAGATTTCAAACCCTTTCCATACGCACAGCCAAGATCGTAATAAGTTTAGCAGTCACCATCCATAAGTTACATCCAGTTCACAACATTCCACGGTTACATCGGAGTTTAAACATAGTTATTACAAACCGAGTTTAAAAGGAGCGGAAATATTTCAGTTTCGAAATTACACACACTTAGTTCATTATAGTGCCAGAGTCTAATCATTTCCACAAAAGCAAAAGATGAGGTAGAGCGATCATGCCCTTGGTCTAGTCATCATCTATTGTTGCGTACAAGCAGTTGATACAATAACCATAATATGAACTAAACAAGGCCTAAACAAGGCCCAAGTTTAGAATAGTATCACATTATCTACCCACGTGGGACGCTTGTTATTTATACCCTATATAATCAGCCTATGAAACTCAATACAATATATCTAATATTCCACCAATTCTATTCTATTCTTCTTCGGTATCTTATTCACGGTATCTTAATGATTTGCATGCACTGTTTGTAGTTGATGCCCAATTACATCTGACTTAAACATGTGTACAGAGATTTTTTAATTCAATCTCAAGCACATGTCGCCAATCACAGCAGAACTTTTTTTTTTCCCATCTCAGCAGGCAGGTACAAAGCTCACACATCAAAAAATTCGGCTGCCACATGCAGTTTAACTCCCGATTGCAACATCAACTATATATACATGTATATACCAACCAAAGAAAGCATCTGGTTCCGACATGCAAACAGCCGTTGCATGCCCAGTTTCTAAAGCTGTCTGCATGCAACATGATACAAAACCTGAATGCGCAGCTTGAAACAATGATATATACAATATAGTTGATCATAGTACAACTTGCACCAACCCTGGACAAAAAAGGAAGATGGATAAAAAGGGATGCATTTCATCTATGAGTTATACGATGATGATTTACATAATTTCAGCTCTCCGTAGAGAGCAATTTGACTATATTATGTCAACTAAAACAAAGCTAATACATTCACAAAGAACCAGATCTACACAAGGTGGTTTCCAGCAGCTAACAATGTCCTTGCCATGTCAACATCTCTCAAATCTACCTGTAGCTGATCTCTTATTCAGTTCTCCGTGTATGTCTTCAGACCTAATAGAACTGGACCCATTTTCAGGTGCCAAAGAAATACCCTAGAATACAATGTCCAAGGTCCGTCATAAACGGAACATTGAACATACCATTTTTAAGAAAGCGGGACAAAATCGATTATGGCTGCAACAAACCTTCATCAGACTCAACGACGCGAGTACATATCCCAACCTGACTCTGGCTCTTTTCGTTTCAGCACCAACCCAGAACTACCACCCTGTGACACATTCCTCATGCGTTCATCCACAAACATTGTCTGGCCCTGGTAGGACACGGGCCAGTAGCTCCCTGCCTCCCTACGTGCGCCTTCAGATGGCACTCCATAACTGAAATCCATGCTAGGATGAAAGTAACTCAATTCATTAGATGAGGGTGGTGTTGCTCTGGTGCTGAAAGATGGATGAGAAATGCCGAGGCTTAGACCTGACAGAGGCGGTATGACTGGTGCACCCTTTGCATCAACCAAGTACGGACTGCCCCCAGGGGCAAAGAACGCTGGGGGAAAAGGCATAGCAGGTTGAGATGGATAACTGAAAACACTATATTCAGGAGTATGTGCAAAAGACTGAGTAGGTCTTGGAGGAACTCTTGATTCAGCACTTGGTCCCAGAAAGTTATGCTGGTATTGCTGCCCATGATCTTTCTGCCCTACAACTATCCTCTTACCCATAATTGTGACAGCAGAATGGTCTGATATATCCCTTGAAGGAGTCTTGACAGAAGACACATCCATTCCTCGCACAGGACCATCAGCAATTGACATGTCATTCAAGTCAAAGTTTCTGACTGCAGGTTGCCTTGAAGATGAGGAGGAAGAAGGCTGACTCCAGTTGCCATTGAACTGTTGGCGATTCAACAATGGCGGCACATTGCTTGCAGTGATAGCATCTTCCTCATCAGCACATGAGAAATTAAGGTCAAGTTTCAGTCGTCCGCTCATACCCACTGCTTTAGAAGCACCCTTGGAAGGTAGGTCAGAAGAAGTAGGCAGGATTGCTGTTGAGAGTGGCTCACCAGAAGTAGCACTATCGCTGTCAGCTACATTTAAATCAAATAGCATGTTGCTTGTTTTATGTGAAGAAGCTGAAAGTGACTTCTCTGCATCAGGAGTCCTCCAAGGTGAAGCAGGTCTAAAGGCACTGGTTGCAGCAGAGCCTTTCCAGCCAAGTCCACCTTCAAAGTGGAGCCGAGCTGGAAACACAGATGAGCCTCTTGAAGCAGCCACAGCTATAGGCATTGACAAATTGACAGAATTACTAAGGACGGACTTTGGATTACAGTCAGTTTCCTCGGCACACTGATTTTCATTAAGGTCTAAGTTCCCCAGATCCACACTCCGTGTATGTTTTCTACTCAACGGACCACTGCCATCTGTGATGCCTGATCCATCCTCCTTATGAGACGAGGAACTTCCTGACTTAGCCTCTGTACTAGAAGATTTATTATCATTCAGTTCACTGGCAACAGCTACAGGCTGCCGCGGTGCTTCCAGGTCAGGACTGTCAGCATTCCTGGAATTAGTATCAGGAGAACTACAGAAGGGTCCTCTGTAGTCAATAACTTCCCGCTCCACCTCAATAGCTACCAGACGTGCTACTTCTAGTGCATCTGTATCATCGTAATCTGTCAGTCGTGTTGATTTTTCCCCTTTCAATGCAGTGGATTTTGTGTTTGTTGCCTTGGAGGAGTCCCCTAAGCTTGACATACATCTTTGCAATATATAGTCACTGCTCATGTCCATATCATCTGTACTAGATGAAGATGTAGGTTCATCTTCTTTGCCTGTACTTTCCTCGGACAGATCTTGCAAATCACGGGTTACAGCTGCAAGATGATTCAAAGTTTCAGCATCCTTCTCCAAATGTAACCTACCAGATGCAAATGGCTCAGACTCTTTGATACTCGAGCTAACTGAAACAATACTATCCTCCAGACCCCTTTTGCTACTAGCAAATAGCTTGTCAGGTTTATTATGCTCTACAGACATGGCTGTTGGAGTCGAGTCCACCGGTGCATCTTGTCCAGTACCACTCTTTGCATTAGTAGAGTTTGACTGGAGTATGCCACTAGTGGGCAGTTCTACATCATTGGAAGAAGTTTCCTTGGTGGTGGATTGTCCACCTTCTAAACCCACATGACCTGGAGATGTAGGGGATGTGACCAAGTTTTTCACATCCCCTAATGCTGTGTTTCCATTTGATGAATTCGGTGATGTTAGCCCTAGTGGTTGCTTTGTTGCATCTGTATTGTCATTAGTCAGAGAAGGATCGGACAAAGGTGCATCTGAGCAAGTTGTCGCCTCAGGTTTTGATTCTTCAGCAGGCTCTCCGTCTTGATCCGCTACACTCTGCTTCTTAGTTTCTGTCTTGTGGCTAGCTTCTGGAGACTTAAGCTGATCAGTCTGGCATGCCTCCTCTGCATGAAAATGCTCTCCATGTGTACCATGTTTTGGTACACCAGTCCACTTGTGACGGAGTGCTCTCGCCTTTTGGTTGATCACGACATTCTCGTGAGCAAGCAGGTGATCAACAGTAGGCATAACTCTACAGGAGGCTGACTGCTCATTGCTGATTGGAAGACACTCCAAAGCAGTCAATATGGCAACTATAAGATCCTCCGCTGAACTTCTGACGTCCCCAACACATTTTTGAGCATCCTGAAGCCAACGGTTGAGAAAGGAAACACCATTTAGCTGAACGAAATGCTGAAGACACTCTTCGTTTTTGGTGGATGCTAGTGTGTTGGCAGCCGTAGAGCACTGCCTTATCACATCGGACGTGTTGATGTCGGCGGAGTTTTCCAGCTTGTGCATCTCAGATATGAGCTCTGCAATCCTTGCGACCGTCGAGATGCCATCCTTCATCTCAGTAAGAGTGAAGAAATCCTCAAGCATGGTGCGCTGAGCAATCTTTGTCAACGTTCTGCTACTTTACCCTGGGACCGAATTGTATTATTCTTTGTTGGGTCCCAAGCTGACCAAAACTCATTCATTCAGTTTTGCCAAAATTTCCTGAATGGGGCAAAGAAATTGAGTGAGTAACAGGTAACAATAAGGGCAGAGTATACGTGAGAAAAGAATAATCTGCCTATAAGAATGACATGGATATCGTACAGTAATAATGATGGGCAAATACTGATTTTATTATTACTATATATGTATGTAAATTATATAGAGCAAGTAACGAAAAACTGGAGCAGGACAGGATGGTAAGAGGTTGGAATACCTGTGGTGCCCTGGCAGAGTGATGTCATGGCCTTCAACAGTGATGACCGACTCGCCAGCGTTGAGGTTTCCCTGCGCAACAGAAAGTAGCAGCACAAAGTGAGCAATGTCCTGCAGTGTTTTTTTTAGGGCAATTAAGATTCGAAACAAAAAGAGGCTTTGGTCGCTTTGCTAATTTTGAGAGTAAATACGTACGGTGCCCCCCTTATACCTGTGGCCGGTGACCCTAACTAAGTTTTGTATCTTCTTATAAGAAAAGGCTAAGTTTTGCATGATTTCGGAGAAACGAAATGAGATTGAGACGGCGAAATGAAATGCGTGGAGAGAAGAAAGAAGGGTAGATGTGAACATGTGGTTTGTGCGGCGCCGAAAGACAAGAGAGGCGTTTCATCTGGATTGGATGGATAAAAAGAAAAAAAAATGAAACACGGTACATACATCTAGGGAATGGAATGGAAAATTGAATGGATCAAGAACGTGCGTGAGGCATGGGGATTGAGCTAGAACCGGGAAGGGCGGCGAGGCGACCTCTCCTCTACCCAGAAAAAAAAAGGAAAGGGACTAGAGGCGTCGCAAGCAGAAAGGAGGAGGATGCGCCGCTGGAGACGAGACGAGGAACGGAAATAGATAGAAGGGGGAAAGAACATGATAAAGCTAGGTTAAGTTAGGTTAGGGTTTCTTACCAACCAAAAGACGACGGAGGTCGAAGCGAATCGAAGGGTCCCGACCGAATTGGGGGCGGGCGGCCGGGTGCGGACTCCACGGAGGAAGATGAACTCACTCAGCAGCAGAGGAGGAGGGCGACGGAGGGGAGGAGGAGGAGGAGGAGGAGGAGGCTGGATCTGGAGGGGATGAAGGGAGGGAGGCAGGCGTGTTGGGTTGGGTGTTCCGCTTCCTCGCGGGGACACACGCGCACGCGGTCACACGGAGACGAGAAAGCGAAGGAAAGGAAGACAAGTGAAGACGGCACGGGACACCTGACTGTGCCTGCCGGGATGCTGACGAGGTCACTCCGTCCCCCGTTCCTCCCGTCCGCTAGCTCGGCCTTTTTTTTCCATGGATTTAGCCATTACAACTTTTCAAGTTTGGACGTTAGGCCAGTCGGTCAGTCTCGATGTATAGTTTTATGGCACAGTTACCAAAACTATAAATTAGGTAACCGAGCTATATGAGTTTCAAGGGGATGAAACTTCTCTCTCATCTGATGAAACTCTTTTATTTAATGACCCTGTCAAGTCAGCAATTTTACTTATGTGGCATCATATTTAATGTGCATAACACTCTCATGAAACATAGATTGAGACTAGCCTTATAATTCACCTATTTGAAAAACTAGCATTATAATTCTTTGTCTCCCTCGTCTATGCCAATTTCTACACATCTCCCCTACATGGTTCACTGTTAGACACGTATAAGTACACAGATACGTACCGACGTCGTCTCCTTCATTAGATTGATCCTGCCCGCGGTGGCCGGCGCGTGAGACAGAGCGGCAGCTCGCACACGAGGTGGAGAGCGCGACGAGCACATATGGTGGCTTGCGTGCGAGCGGAGCGGTGGCGAGCACACAATGCAGAGAGCGTAGCAAGGCCTAGCTTCGCCACAGTCACGGTTACAGACATGGCGAGGAGGAAGAGCGGCAACGAGCGCGTAGGCCGTACGACGACGACCAAATTCACCATGCCAGCAGCACGTATTTTTGTTGCTTGCTAGCCAGCCACGAAGCACCGATGAGTCCCTCACCTACGACTGCAACAAAGGATGCAAGGAGCAACTGACCACATTTTCCTATGCGGGAGCAGCAAGCACCCTGCGAGCACAGGTGTGTAAGGAGGTAGGGTGGAAGTGGCAGGCGGTTCCTAGCACAGGGTTGCCCACCATCGCTGAACATAAGTGTCGGGGCAACACGTGGTCGGCGTGCACGACGTTGCTCGAGCGTCTTGCACATCGCGCTCCGGTACGCCACCATAACCTCAACATCTCCGTCTCGGTAGTGGGGCTAGTGGTGTTTCTCCGGGTGCCGCTTAGGGCCGCTAGCATGCGCGCCACTAGGGACATGTCAGGGCGTTGCACCCTCCCAACTGTGGGGGTGATGGACGCGCTCAGCTGTATCGTAGACGCCACCGTGAGCGCTCGTGGCACTCTCTGTTCGCGCGCAGGCTACCGCAGATGCTTATTGCGCTCGTCGCTGCTCCGCTCACGCGCAGGCTGTTGTGGGTGCATGTCGTGCTCGCCACTGCTTGGCTTGCGTGCAGCCTAGGGCTCTCCTCGCGCTCTTCGCCTCGTGCGCTCACTGCTGCTCCGTTGGCACATAGGCTTCTGCGAGCAAGCGTCGCCGCTTCGTCTCGAGCTGTCGTGGGCATTCTCATTCTAACAGAGGAGGCGATGTTCATCTATGTTTGCGTATATATACGTGACTGACAACAGACCATGTACGTAGGAGGTGTAGAAAATAGCATGGATGAGTAAAAGTGAGAACTATAATGACAATTTTCTAAATGGATGAATTGTAATGATGTATGTCCAAACTTTGAAAGTTATAATGGCATGAGTAAAAAAACCCTCCCTTTTTGACCCAACAACAAAACCATCGTCAAAAGCCTAAAGTAACCTATATAGTATATACTTTGAATTGTTCTTCAGTCGACTAGTGGTGTATTCTAGTGAATAGTGATGTAGTAATATTCATTTATGTGGGTATATATCAACTACCACTCTCACGAGTCCTGACATTTTTTACTTCAATCAAATAGATAAAAATAAATGTTGTTGGAATTTGCGACAACCGCTATTTTGTGGTTGTTAGGTCTTGTTTACTTGCAAAATGGGCAGCATATGCTAGGCTCAAAAGATTTGTCTCGCAAATTAAAAGCAAATTATGTAATTAGTTATTCTTTATCTATATTTAATGCTACATGCATATGACATAAGATTTGATGTAACGAGAAATCTTAAAAGAAAAAATAGGAACTAAACAAGGCCTTAGTTTAGAATTCTGCGATTTTGCTATAGGGCCTAGCTTAACGTAGTACTCCCTTTGGGCCTGCTCATGTTGGGCATTGCTTATCCACATCGTCTAGTATGTATTGAGATGTGTGAAATCATGGAGAGAGTGTGTGAACCAGTGGGAAAAAGTATGACAGCAAAAATATCAAAGTATATTTGAATGGTCCAGATAAATAATACTGAGCATGTACATGCTGTATTGTATTATTGCTTGGTGAAAGCAGTGTTTTTTGTGCCTATATGTTGGGGTATTGCTTATCTATATTGTCTAATATGTATCGAGATGTGTGAAGCAATAAAGTGAAAGCGTGAAATAGTGGGGAAAAGTACACCAATACGAATCTTAAGTATATTTGAATGGTCCATATAAATTAAATAATGCTGAGTATGTTCATGGTAACTATAGATCGGTCTAGTCACTGTAGATGGTCATGGGTAACGAAACGACGGTATTGGGGTCACATCACATTAGGGTTGGTAGACTCGTGGTCCTGGGCACGACGGGCATGTGCAGTGCTGCGGCGACGGCTCCTGCAGACGCGGCAGTGCATGTCGTGTCGTCGGCGGCAGCAGGACAGCAGCCCGGCCTTGGGTTTCTGGGCCTTCCTTGCACTGCTCTGACCAAAGTTTATGGCCTTGTTTAGTTTGGGAAAAATTTTGGATTTCGCTACTGTAGCACTTTCGTTTGTTTGTGACAAATATTATCAAATCATAGACTAACTAGGATCAAAAGATTCGTTTCGCGATTTACAAGTAAACTGCGTAATTAGTTTTTATTTTCGTCTATATTTAATGCTTCATGCATGTGCCGCAAGATTCGATGTGACGGGAAATCTTGAAATTTTTTGGAACTAAACAAGGCTATGATGTTGCAGGCGGCACTTTTTGATTTTGACGGCCCCCGTCAGCAGCTGACAGCTCGCTTTCTTCCTGTCATGTGTACGAGTACGAGTACTCATGTTTCGAAGTTTTGTTAAGGCCTTGTTTACTTCTATTTTTTTTTTCAAAATAGGAATAGTAGTATTTTTGTTTGTATTTGACAAATATTATAATTATAGATTAACTAGATTCAAAAGATTCGTCTCATCAATTTCGACCAAACTGTGTAATTAGTTTTTATTTTCATCTATATTTAATACTTCATGCGTACGTCTAAAGATTCGATGTGACAGAAAATCTGAAAAATTTTGCAAAATTTTGGGAGAACTAAACAAGGCCTAGGCCGTGTTTAGTTTTGGAACTGAAAAATTTCGTGACACTATAGCAATTTCGTTTGTTTGTGGTAATTATTGTCCAACTAGGCTCAAAAGATTCGTCTCATAAATTTCAACCAAACTGTATAATTAATTTTTATTTTTATCTATATTTAATATTTTGCGTCTAAAGATTCGATGTAACGAAGAATCTTGAAATTCTTTTGATTTTGGGGTGGAAGTAAACAAGGCCTTAGCCTTGAGTTCACCCCAAAAACCAAAAAGTTTTCAAGATTTTCCGTCACATCAAATCTTGCGGCACATGCATGAAGCATTAAATATAGACAAAAACAAAAAACTAATTACCTAGTTTGACTATAAATCACGAAACGAATCTTTTGACCCTAGCTCGCTATCTTTCGACCCTGTAACAAGTAGCGAAATCCAAAAAAGTTTTCACATCAGACCTAAAACAACCGATAAAGCAAGTACACACTCTGCTATCTCCAAAATCAAGCAGATAAATCAGAATTTTGTATCTGCGCCTAATAATATCTATCCCCATATTCAAATTTCATTCCCGATTTCGACTCCATGCATATTCCATCAAAACCCATCCCTGTCCTTGTGTTAGGCCCAACCAAGAGGCCGAGACAGGGATCGAGGGAGACTTGCTCCCAGTTACAACACAGCATCACCACAACCAGTCAGTCTGCTGCTCAACAAGCACCACCTGTCCTGTCCCGTACAATATGAGGCAACCCTAACAAATCCAGTCCAATCATCATTCAGTTGATTTCCTCCAGGCTCACGTCCATCAATTTCAAAGTGAAGCCAGCTTCCGAGTCATGCCCAGCGCCTTGAGGATGAACGCATAAGTAAACGCGTCCTCCTGCAACTTCTCGAACCTGCAATCATAAACCCAGCCAAATTACTCCTCCTTACTCTGCTTCGACGTCTATATTCAACCCTAGCTCTAGCCGAACCAACAAACAACCGCCTACGCCGTCAGTTTACCTCCCCGATTTGGAGAAGTGTCCAGCTCCCAGCTCGCACTTGAACAGCAGAAGGTTGTCATCTCTTTTCAGCTCCCTCAGCTTGGCCACATATTTCGCAGGCTCAGAGTACATCACGCGCGGATCTGATTCGTTATCACCAACCACATGAGTAAGATACCGAGCTAGCTAACACAGACCAAGTAAAAATGCTATATAGCAACTTGGGATGAATCAAGGGGGCACCTACCATTTAAGCCTGCGGTGACAAGAATGTTGGGATACTCTTGCGCCGTCACCTGTGGCATGGACAAACAAATATGACCCAGGGCCATGCACATTTCAAGTCAATATAAAATCCATGCTTGTGGGCGAATATGACTTCATGTAACAATAGTATTCTTCTTTGTCATATTAATATTAATTAATATTAATGGAACCAAAAATACCAAAGATCATCAAACAATTCCTAGCTACCTCTTTCAACAGTGCAAATTATCACATTCCAGAACAACACAACATATTCATGCATTCACAGGTCTTCACCAACAAATGAAGGGAAAACAACAGGCAGTGTCACTAATATACTCCTTCAGCACTATTTTATATGTTCATTCACCAGAAATAAGCATCATCCTAGCTTCATACCCTAGTACATATTTGAACAGAGACATAAAGATCTGCACTTACATTGTCAACAGGAGAATATGATTTCATGTAATAATAGTATTCTTCTTTTCTTGGATCACCCCACTCCTGAACCAAGGACAACAACACATGGACTGATAAGAATTGGCAACAAGTAGATAACTAGAATAAAAGGGACAAAGTCTCCAGCTCATATAAAGCATGTTGTTTTGCAATTGTCATGGTACAGCTTGCAAAACATCCCTATCGTGCAAGTGGTAAATATTCCATTCTGATTTCCAGGCACAAGGCATAATGAAATAAATAGATAATTCAAAAACATAAAGCACTGAAATTAAAAACGAATATATATATATATATATATATATATATATATATATATATATATATATATATATTATAGCAAGGAATCATCATATCCTAGCCCTGATACCTGCCCAAGCACAGTGTATTTATCTTTTGACTATGTCTAGTCCCAGTCTGGACTAATATGGCCCAACCCAACTGAAGCTCACGACTGACTTCCATGTGGTCAGGTATTCAAAAGGTTGTATTCCTTTAGTGTTTGGGTGAATAACAACCGGTATTGATTTACTGGGGTGGTGCATCCAAATTTCATCAGTAGCAAACAGGCACCAAAGAACAATTCTAAAAAGGGCCCATATCTCTATATCCTATTCTTGCTAACAACAAAAATTGCAATGACACTGAAACATGGAATAGAAAATAACATAATAGAGGAAATGGATACCTCCCATTCAGCTGTTGTCAATGGGATAGTTGGATCAAGCATAGTTGTGACAACATCAACAAAAGGCACTCCAGCAACAGCTGCCCTGAATAAGTCAGGCCTCATATTTAGGACAGCACCCATCAATAAGCCACCTGCGCTTCTGCCATTGATGCAAAGCTTTTCCTTGGAACAGTACTTGTTTTTTATCAAGTGCTCAGCACAATCAATGAAATCTGTGAAAGTGTTTTTCTTCTTCAACAGCTTTCCATCCTCGTACCACTTCCGGCCCATTTCACCACCACCGCGGATATGAGCTATCACATATATAAAGCCCCTATCTACTAGAGAGAATCTTGACCCTCTAAAACTCGGATCTACGCATATCTGTAGCCATAATAACAGAGAAAATAAGAACACGGTTATCACAATAATTTCTGTTATATTTATTCCTGAAACCAAGAACCATCTGATAGTCTTGATTCCAAGTTGCCACATACAGTTACTACTAGCTAGGCATTGCTGGGTCCTGACAAGGAATATTTCTGGTATCAAATTTTAAAGTATATCATTCAGCGAGAAAACACTAGAATAACTGAATGCCAAAGATTGTTGTCACTTGAAAATAATGATGAATAAAATAGCTAATGGATGCATGATGACATATTAGCAAATAAGCAAGTATAGTCTGTACATGTTGTACATATAAAAAAGAATACAAACTTTCAAATGAACCAAAGGAGATTGACATAAACTATCAGCATGCTCAGCAGTGCTTGCTGCGGCAGCTGCAGTTGCAGCAAGCCACTGCTACAGTAAAGCCTGTGTTTAGAACTGCAGCTAGCAGAGCATATATGCCAATCTTGAAATTTGTTCAAGGTGTTAAAAATTGCAGAAAAAAACCATGCTCTCCTTGTTACAGTTTACCAAATAGCAAAAAGAAAATAAACAAACAGAATGTACCTCATAGGAGCCATAGCCATAGAGTAGCATAGGGTCTGAGCCATCAAGCTTCACAAGATCTTTTCTGTATAGAATGGACATGGGGATCTGAGTACCATCAGCAGCAGCAGCCCATTTTCTTTCTGTTACATAATTTGATCCATCAAATCCGCCTAAAACCTAAAGAACATTGAGAAGATCAAATCGCAATGGGTTTGTAAAAATAAATACTGGCCAGAATACCACATATAAATATATAATGTGCAACTGATAGCTTACAGTATGGATCTTCTTCAGCACAGACACCCCTGAATCCATATCATAGTCATAAACAGATGGAGGGGTCCGCATTGAACTATAATGAAATCGAAGAACTGATGAATTAAATGGAGACTCCTCAGGGTCCACAGCATATGTTGGATCAATAAAATCAATTGCTTGACCTCCCTGAAGTTGTCCAATTGACTCTCCAATAGCAGGTAGCCGATATACAGTCACTTTGGGAAGGCCATTCGCACGCTCATATACAGCGATATGGTTGTCAAAGAGCTGGAAGTCCTGTATTTTCACACTGAAGGGAGTTTCAGTTTGATGTGATTGTGATGTGTTATGTACCTTTGTTGTCAATTGGCAATGAATCTCTAACAAACAATGTACCCATTGCTAAGAAGAGCAAAGCATAAATAACAAAAATTTTAAACATGGAAAATTGCAGGATGAATACGTAATTAGTAGCTTCATGCAATTTTCTATTGGCTCCAGTTTCATTGAATCCTGATATATCACTGCCAGAGCATCAAGCCTTACATAGACCTTTGACAACCATCCTATCGAAGATCCAAAATTGATATAGAATGAACCATATTGCAAAAGCTAAGTTTGGTATGGTAAAGTCAAACTAAATGCAAATTGCTTTGCTCCCATTCGTTCATAATCTTACAACTGATGCAATAATATTTTGGAAATACAGTGAAACAAGCAAATAGTAACTGGTTGGAAGATGGAACCCACATGTTTGAAAGTTTCATGCTCTAGCTGGCAACACAAACAGTATCGATCAGTAACAAGCAATGCTAATACAAGAATGCACCATTTTCCTGCTTTTCTCGCTTGTCAAAGAACTTTCAAAAAAGAATGGTTAATGCTGCAGCAGCAAAGTATCCCCTAGGGTTCCAATATTCATTCAAAAAACACAATTAATATCCAAGAAGAAAACTGAGATTTGCGCGATAAAATGGTTATGCAAAGTTTTACAAATTATTCCTCATTAATTAAGAGCAAGTTAGTAAAGATAACATCACAACATACAAATTAAATCAGTTAGTCTAAATCTGTTCCCCCAGAAGTGTGAAACTGTGTCCATTACATATCAAACACAAGAATGTATTCTGAAACTTGTATGACAATAATGTAAGTACCTTTCTCTATGTGGTAGCAGTATAGTGGTCTCAGCTACATTATCCAGTGGGCAAGCAACCAATTCAGAATTGTAGAACTCATCACTTCGCCTCTTAATAAAGAAATGATTTCCACGATGACTAGCTGTTGTATCAATGCCATACACACGAGGTGTCAAAACAGCAAGTTCCTTGTTCTGTTTGGATATGTCCAGGTAGAATATAAAGCTTGTATTTTTGCTTCCAGATTCAACAAATAAATATCTCTTGCTTTCAGAAGCTTGAAGGCCTAGAGAAAATGTGTCATCTTTCTCATGATACAGACAAGCATCACTTGATTGATCAGACCCTAACTTATGTAGCCATACCTGCAAAAGCCATTACAAAGGTAAGATAAATGTAATAATAAAAAAATATTACAAAAAATAAAATAAAAAGATCCACTAACATAGCATCTACAGGCACAGCAATCATAACTAAAAATATCTAAAATAGCCACCAGAAGCTTCAATTGAACTCGCAAAAAAAAGAGGCATGCCATGTAGGAGTTAGAAGAAACGGAGGAATGAGCGACCTACTTTATCTGGCCGAAGTATACTATCCATTGTAACGTAAACAAGGTGATCGTCACCAGCCCACTCAATGTCAGAAGTAATTCCTTTAAGTGGTTGCCCAACATATTCTCCACTCTCTGCGTCAATGACATAAACAGTGTAGATTTCATCACCTTTAGTGTCTTCTGCGTAAACAACTAGCTTATTGTTGGGACTGGCCTGAAACAAACATTTAAATTTAAATTATGTTAGATACATATAAGATACATCGGTGAGGCAGAGGCAGAGGCATGAGGAACAGAACCATAGCGATGGACAAAAGGAGTAGGTGGACTGAAATCACACCTTAAAAGTTCCAATGCTGTAGTAGTCATGGCCCTCAGCTCTAACATTCTCATCCATGATAATATGCTCATCAGGGGCATCAGGTCCTGTGGGCATCACATCATGGACTCTAACAGGAGCATCAGTCGGTACGAGACGCCTGCAGTGTTGCACATACTCCTTGCCAGTCAATGTCCTTTCATAGTAGTAGTACTGCCCTTTGCGAAGAGGCGCATCTATATCGTCTTCCTTGATTCTTCCTCTGATTTCAGCATATATTTCGTCCTCAAGCTGCTTGACATCTAGAAGAGAGTTACCAGGGTTAGCATATAAGAGGAGTGAAGTAAGATTGACAGACTACTCATGACAGTGCAGAATGATCTGCACCACCACTCCACTAGGAAACATTCCAGAGTACTAGAGAGCTAGCAACCACTCGATATACAGCTACATTCCAATTTCCAAATGATAATATAATAATAATAATAATAATAATAATAGCAACAGCACAGATTAATCTGGTAAGTTGGAAGCACTGATTGTCACGTCAAAACGATAGAGCCAAGCTAATGCGACTGACCGGACATGACGGCGGCGGTGTAGTCGTTCTCGGCGCGGAGGTGCGCGAGGACGTCCGGGTCGGATCGGGAGTCGTCGCGGAGCCAGTAGTAGTTGTCGACGCGGACGTCGCCGTGCTCGACGAGCTGGCGCGGCACCTTCTTGGCCACCGGCGGCGCCGCCGCCGCCATCGCTGCGAAGGAAGGGCCGCGGTAACAGGAGAGGGGCCCGATGCCGAAGGAGGAGGAGGAGGAGAGCACGGCGGCGCGAGAGCGGGGACGCGGCGAGGGCTGGGGAGAAGGAGCGGGGGAGAAGCACGGGAACGGGAGGGGGCAGACGAGGGAAGGAGCCGGCCAGCCGGAGCATCGCCACCCTTTATTGATTACAGTATTACTCCCTCCATCAACCAAAATAGAGCCCGTTCCTTCGTCTTCTACCTCTGGTCCAACAAAGGTAGAAAAATAGAGCCCGTTCCAGAGCTCAACAAGCCCAAAGGCCCATCAACCAAAAAGCCTTCGTCTTCTACCTCTGGTCCTCTTCAAACGCCCCGTGAGAGAGGCGAAACTTTCCCTCGAAACCCTAGCCTAGCCACTGCCCCTCGCCTCCTTCCCGCTCCCGCCCGCTAGGAAGAGGAAGATATGGGCGCCGAGGAGGACGCCGCTGCACGGCGCGAGCGTCTCCGCGCCCTCCGCGCCGCCAAGGAGCTCCTCTCCACCCCCGACGGCGCCCCCACCCCCGCTACCGACGGAGAACAGCAGTATGACCTTTCCTTTCCTCTCCCCTCCCCTCACCTACTCCGCACGCAAATAATTGCAGCAGCAGTAGGTAAAATGACCGTAACTGTCTTGCGCTTGCCTGGCTCTCGCACTCTGGTACACATTAAATCCAACAGGCAGTCATATTGGGATGCCTTTCCAAGGATGCAGTTCTACACTCTATATGGCATTGAACTTAGTTGGTTGTTGCCACATGGATTGATTACTGCTCAATGCTTATCGAGGGTATCTCTATGCTGCTTTGGACCCTTCTCTTAATTTTGCTCAGAAAAGTTTAACGCCTACACTATTGTTATTTTGGACTGGTGACAACTGACAAGTGACAACTACTAGTGCATTTCACTGTTGGCATCCACTTAGAACATTATGTTCACATGCCATGGGATTGCAACCTGAGGCCCCTTATTCTTAGAATCAAGGCATGCTCCTTTTTTCTGTTTGTTGTCATGGGTTTAGGCTTTTCATCATAACTCATAAGGTGACGAGTTTAAAGGCGAGATGAGTTCTGTGTGGACACCAAGATCCACTTTCACAAGCCTTAGGGGCACACTTTTGCCTTTTGCTTTAGCAGCTCCTTCACCATCCAATACATATGCTGTGCTATCAGTTCTTCAATTAAGTAATCCATTCTCGTCCAGAGGAAAAAGTATTTTTCTTAGCATCTGGAATTTGCATTTCAAAACAGCTTGGCACCCACAGTAATTGGTCATTTGGACATATCAGATGCTTCAAATGTTCCATACAGGCTAATTAGTGTGGTTTTCTTTTCTTCTTCCTTTTTACCACAACTCAGCTATGTTTGCTAGCTTCAATTATTCTGCCGCAACAAATGATACAATATGTTTTGTACACCTGTCCAGAAGTACTGCCTAATATTCCTTCTCTATATTTATTTAAATGTTAGTTTCATTTAGTACAATAAACTGGTATAAAGGCACTGTGGTTTCTGAATTGCATTCTGAACATCCTTTATCGAAAATATGTCCTGCTATCCAAATTCTGATGTATCCCTAAGACAGAAGTTCAATGCTCTAGAATAGTTTCTTTGCTTATCTTTTTTAATGTCACTAAAACTGACGACTTTATTTCAGTGTTTATATTGATTACATGCAATGATTGGCAGACCTACCTGTTGTTTCACTGTGGGTTCTTTGACTTACAAAACACTGTTGTTTCAGAACTCTACTAGCTACGATTTAGATAAAGTATGGACATAAAATCCAAATGCTGTCTATAGCCTCTGTCCACATCTGGTACTGGTACTGATTCTTATTTTTATTGATTGCATCAGAAATGGCAACCATGAGATGGCAGAAGAGCTAGCATTACCAGGTCCTCAGGATGCATCTGACGAGGCTGCTAAAGAGGATGGTAGCCCCACTGAGGAGGCCGAGGAGGTTGAAGATGATGGGTAAGGCAATGAAGCTGACAAGCTTTACTGAATATCTGATGGTGCACTTTTTATCCAATTCATAATTTGCATTGCAGACTCCATATATGATAATTGTTTCTGTTTGTTCATTCAGTGAAATTCCATGTACGTCAAAATAAGAGTGTCCAGCTTGGCATTAGTGGTTTTGTAGTCTGAATTAGGGCCTGTTTGGTACAGCTGTTGTGAGCTGTTTTTTTTTTTGCCAGACACTTATTTCTAAAACAGCTTCATAGGTGAAGCTGTTTTTCTTCTCCTCTCACAAAGAGATGAGTTGGAATGAAGCTGAAAAAAGTAGCTTATTGCAGCTCTCTCCCTCATTTCTCTCTCATCTATGTATGAAGTAGTTGATGAAGCTATTTTACCAAACACTTTTTCCAAAACAGCTTAGCTTCATTTAGAAAGTTGCTCATGAAACTATTTTCTAAAAAAACAGCTTTACTAATGAAGTTGAGCTGTGCCAAACAAGCCCTTATTTCTTAATGCTGCCAAAGGATGCTAGATCAGTTGGTCTAGGCACTCTGGCGGCACCTCCCAGGTCCTGAGTTTGAATCCCAGTGGGAGCGAATTTCAGGTTGGGTTAAAAAAAATCCCCTCACCCGTCCTCATACCAAAGCACTGGGGGGTCCTGACCCAATTCTCACTTCGGCGACGGAAAGGCCACTGTGTATGGATGGGGGTTCGGGGGTTTTCTCGCCGAGTGAGAAGACACTTTCTTCTTAATTTGAAAGCTGCGGCGGCAGTCTTAACCGCCTCGGTTGAGTTTTAATTATTTATTAATGCTGTGTGAGTCAATAACTTCATAGAAGTATAAAGTGTGCATTCTTTTGAGTGCAGTGAGCTTCCAGCCATGAAGTTCAGAAACTATCTTCCCCATGATGAGCAACTCCGAGGTGGCAAGCTGGCTCCAGTGTCTCTTCCTAAGTTTGAAGACCCAATTAGTGCTGAAACTGCAGAACCAAAGGAAGTGGAGGTACAATTTGGTGTTCCCAACTTAGAGATCTCTTGCTTGTACTTTTGCCTTTTTGGTGATGCAAACTGTCAATTAATCCTTCAACATTGTATTTTGCATGCAGAATCCTTTTGGAAACATAGCCCCAAAGAATCCAAATTGGGATCTGAAACGTCATGTGCAGAAGAGAATTGATAAACTGGAAAGGCGCACACAGAAAGCGTTGGCTGAGATTGCATGTGAGTGTTCATATGTGCTTAATTGGCAGATGCTTCATCTGTTCTAGTTCTTTTTTAGTTTTTTTGTTGGACGATTTACATGCATCTACTCTGGTTTGCAGTGGAGCAGCAGAGGGAGAAGGAAGCCTTGGAGGAATCTCAAGATTGACCGACCTGTCTAAGTGACCGGTGGCTCATAGATGATGGTTCGTCTCTCAAGCAGAGGTCGTAATATGTAATATACCTTTGGGATGCTTGGTGTGAACTCAAGGATGTAGCAACTTAAAAAACATGAGATGTGCAGTCCTGTTCTGTGTAGACCTGACCAAACAAAGCTTACTGAATACAAAGCACGCCATGCTGTGTTGAGCAGAGTGCATTTGTTCTCTTACATTTTGGCTTTGAGAAAACAATAGCAGCGCATGAGTTTCCTGCTAGACTTCCCAACCCCAATGTATGTTATTCCTAGTCTACCCATCACAATTTATACTCGTATTCTCAGGCAATGGCGGATACAACATGACTTGCTTGTTATGTTAATTCAGTTGGGAGATCAAGAGATTTAAGAGATGGATACATCTATCTAGCTTCAGTTGTGTGGTATATTCATAAGCTCTTTTTACATACAACTGCAAACAGTCTCCCATATCATTGCACTTGTTAGGAGCTGTTGCTAGGCGCTGTAACTGAGGTATTTTCATTTTGTTGAGTAACAGAGTAACAGTTAATTAAACATCCTAAATGCCTAATAACTAGGAGCAGGAGCAGGAGGGGTGCTGGCCTGCTCCAAGTCCGGCAATAGCAGGCGGTTGTTCCTTGCATTCTCCCGCATCTTTCCGATGAAATGTTTGCCCTTCTCTTCCAGCTTGCCCCCCATCCTCCTCCCCAGATCCATCACCCGTGCACGCCGAACACCGCGTTTCCTCTTCTTCGCATCTCCCTCCTCACCAGCAGAAGGTGATGTCTGCTCCTCCACAAGGCCTGCTCTCTCATCTCCGCTGCTGCTCAGCAGTGGCATCCTCAGCTGTTCCCTTGTTGCATCATCATTTGACTGCAGAGGAGCTCCACTTGCTGAAACCATCCAAGATTGCCAGCTCGTTGATGCTTCTGCTTGCTCTGGCCCATCAAAACCTATGTTTGTCTTATTCCACGATCCATTGGTGATTCTTCTTGAAGGCGGCAACGGACTTGACTTGTTCTTTGCAATGGCCTTGGATGCGAAAGCTTCCCTTGGCATCACTCTAGTTGTGTCTGCAGCACGCCTTGTGCTACTCTCAGTGGGCTCACGGTTCAGCCATATAAAAGGTGCGATTCTGCGGGGCACCCAGTCATCCGTGTCTGATATCATCCAGGAAATAGGAAAACTTTCACAGTTGGGCATCACCAAACTCTGACGAACCGAAGCCTGTATGAATGTAGGACACCAACCAAATGCTCCATATTCAACCACACAAATTAATCACAAAAACAACAACTTAGTCATGACTCATGGAAGGCAAGTAAAACACCTTGATCCTGTTGCCGATAAGTGAGGCGATGTAGCTGTTGCTGATCTTCCTATCCCCAACCGATGATTCCAACTCCCACTCTATCTCTGGCATGGATGTAAATCCATACCAAACTCGATCACTCGGAGGAGGTTTTAGATGTATCCGCAATGTTCCACGAAGAGATGACATTTTAATCGTCAATGACAATGGCACCTTTGTTTTTTGCAAGGAAAGTGAGAAAGCACAGTCCAGGTCAAAACTTCATGGCTAAATTTCAAACAGAAGCAAAACAGTACACATAAGGCCTTGTTTGGATGCTGTCGGATTCACCTCAATCCACATGTGTTGGAGTGGATTGGGGTGGAATTTAGTTTAAGTTCCACTCCAATCCACCCCAACACATGTGTATTGATGCGAATCCGACTACATCCAAACAAGGCCTAAATATATAAATATGGAAAATGTTTTTTTTTGAAAGCATGCTGTAGCACGTGCTTCTAAATATGCAAAATGGTCATATGATTACTCCTTAGCAGTTACCACACAACCAATTGTCCATCTGGTAATGTCTAAAGGTATATATATGAAAATAAGGCAAAACAAGAAAGAACTAACCTGTGAAACCTGGTCCGCTATTGAATTCACGATACTTTTCCACCTTGATGCCCATCCAGTGCTCTTTGACTTCCGTAAGGTATCTGCCATAACCACAAAAGGTCATTAATACCCTCAAGCTTTGATGCTTTGGCTTTCTAGAGGACCATCATGTTCAGGATATATAAGTGATGGAGTTGTCACCTCACATAATATTTATTGGATCATTTACGGACGATGCAAATGACGATCCAATAACAAATAAGCAAATGTTCAGAACACATGAAAGAAGTGTCACAAACCTGCTTCATCATTAACCTCTGCTGCAGAATCTGAAGCTTCTGAAGGCCTGAATTGGTTACCATATTGCTCAATACTATCAAGGAAATCTGAACTCACATCCCCATTAGAATCGTCTTTAGTATTGGTCTTCAGTATGTCCTTTTCCAACTCTGGCGCTTGAACCTCAAGTCTTGTTTCGATATGCAGTAATATTCCACTAGAATACTCAAAGTCAACTTCAAAAGCCCATGATTCGTTCAAATCCGGTGGGAGGACTCTCATTCTGTGCAGATATGGTGGAAGCTTGCCAAAATTGAGGTCGGTAAGCGTAATTTCACCAATGTAGGCTGGAGTTCTGGTGTTTGACAATGTTCGCTGACCAACAGGAACCAATCAATATAAGATATAGACAAAGGATAAATTCACTTGAAAATGTCAGCATCATCTGACCTGAATACGTGCTTTGATGGCCTTGCTTATGTCATCATTCATTTTAGCATCAAAAAACAACCGAGAGATTAGGAGGTTCCAACAACGCGTACCATCATCAGCAAACTTTTCATCCACCTTTGCATTGGGGGAATCAGGTAGCTGGCTGTTGAAACTCATAGAGGAGCTAGGCGTACTGGGTTCTTTTATATCTTGTTTAGATGGCACCATACCTGTTTTGCTCTCCTGAGAAGCCTTCACAGATGCCTTCTTTGCCAAACGTTTCAGAAAACCTCTGAGTTTTGAAGATCCGTCAGTCTTCACAGTGTTGTCCACAAGCACATGTTCCTGACTGGAGAGTGTTGAGGGTCCCAGAAAGCAAGGGTATCCAGCTTTCAAAGAGGCTATGTAACTGCGGAACTCTCCAGTCAGCATGTCATGGAATTTGAGTTTGTCCTTGTCCGTAGTAGAAGCAAGACGGAGTGCTTTACACCATGATTCCTTTTCCCAAGAGGTGTCTGCATAAACATAGCATACCTTGCTCCCCCTGCAAATATCAGATTCCTTGCTTTCCAGTTTTATCGGATACCTCTTGGCCCTGAAAGAAAATACATACTGGCGGTGGTTTTAGGCAAACTGTATGTGACATGTGAATCGATCATATTATATAGTGGCAGCAGAATTCAAACCAGTACTTAATAACTGAGAAACTACAGTCACTTGATATGAACATCTACTCTGATTGCTTATATAGTATAGCAAATCTTGGGTATTCTGTCATAAGGCAAGGATTCATATAACTGCTACTGCTAGAAGCATAATAATGCATACACTGAGTAAACTGTTACGCTTTTTTTTTTTTTTGCTGATGACAAGAGAAATGGATTTATTATATATTATTGGAGGCTCTCCACAGGTCACAGGAGATGAATGTTTAGCTACGATTTGCACTAACCATTTACGTGAGGGCAGATTGGATGCAGAAACAGCAACAACTGTGCAACTGAGCAGGTCAATGGTTAGCTGCGAGGCATCATCTGCAGGTCCAGACAAGGTGAGCGAGTGTCCTTCAAGTGTGGCCGACATTTTTACAGGGAAAACCTCGATGATGAGCTTCTTGTCTCTGATCCCCGGGCTACCGCCATTGGACGGGCGATTGATGCTGTCTTTGGGGCCGGAGGGCGTCTTTTGTTGCTCCAGCATCCACAAGAAGCCCTGTTAATTCATAGATAAAATGGAAAGATGTTAATTAAGGTAAAGTCGTTCTGAACTAGAATGGATGGATAGAATAAGATGGAAACTAGAATGAGTTTGTCAGTAGCAAGACCCTCCAAATGCAAATAACAAACCTTGATGAGATCAATTGAAAGAACAAGCTGAAGAAGGCTGAGGCGTGCGCGCGCAACTGATTGAATTGAACCTAAAAGGGCGAGAATATGAATGAATCACCTGTCGGTTGAGGCCGTGGCGAGACACAGACCGCGGCAGAGTCGGGTGGACGGGGAGTGGTGGCGACGGCAGCGTGGCCTCCGAGTCCGATGGGCGGCGCGTGAGGCTGCGGATGACCCAGAGGAGCGCCAGACCCTCCGCGATCGCCAGGGAGAGGAGGCCAAGGACGAATCCCAGGCCCAGCAGCAGGAAGGGCACCGCCATGGATGCGGTGTGGCCGTCGCCGGGAAGGGCCCCCGTCCAGCCGTCCTCCAGAAAAGGAACGGAATTGGGAACTTATATTTATTTATTGATCGGCCTGGCACTGGCAGGCGTCGTCATGCGAAGGAGGGAGGAAGAGGAGGAGGCGGCGGCGGCAGCTGGCAGGGGCAGGCGGCGTTGGCCTCGGCCTCGGCCTCCACCTCTGCCTGCAGCCAAACGCAAGGGAACAAATCAAGGAGGAGAAGAAGAGCTGAGCGGCAGGCAGTTGAAGACGCGGGTGCCTTCCCGTGGGGTGGGGTGGGGTGGGGTGGGGTGGGGTGGACCCACCGGACAGACGAACGAACACGGTAGAGGGTATAAATAAATATTTCAGACGGCCTCCCCTAAAATTTACTCTATCCCGTTTGCGGGATATTGCTACTATTTTACAAGATCAATATTTTAAATCTAACTAGTTTATAATTTTAAAAATATAATATTATAAAGTAAAACTATGGTAAACATATGTTATTTAAATATTTGAGGACTTAATAAATTGTCTTGCAGCGTGACGAGAACCTATGTAGTTTGTTTATGTAGTTTGTTGTTATTATTATTATTATTATTATTATTATTATTATTATTATTATTATTATTATTGAAGACTTAATAAATTCGTCTTGCAGCGTGACGAGAACTTATGTAATTTATTTATTTTATTATTATCTAAATATTTGATGTGATACTCTAAAACTTTATTATAACCTGAATTTTAAAGCCTATCTCACCCATGACGTGACGCGTGCTCTGCGGGGTTTCCAATGCAATAGAAATTGAGAAGAGAATGCACGCTGCGATCTACTGTCGTCACCTAGCATTTTATCAAGACAAAAGCTATGTTCCAATTTATAAAACGTCTTGGCTTGTCTAAATACGTAGTTTATGTGATAGTACTTAAATAGAAATGCTAAATTATGAGTGCTCAAGATCTGCGCTAGCTGTCGACGCTGTCTGATGTGCATCTGGCAGCTCCACCACACGCTTGCGCCACACCAACTTGCCGTCCGATACGCCGGAGAAGAAGCGCCGCCGATGGAGAAGAAGGGGACCACTTGCGCCCACCACATGCCCGACCGCCGATGGAGAAGAAGACGATGATGGCTAAAGTTCCGGCGAGCCGTACCACCCCCATCTTCCCCAAATCCGGCAGCCTTCTTTCCTAAATTCAGCGACTCCATCTTTTTTTTTTAGATGTGCGCATTTTATTCCCATTTGTATTTCATCTGTCTGTCCCTCTGTGCCGCTTTTACCATTCCAGTATTCCACCGTTTTTTCTTTATTTTTAAATATAAAAATATAAAACACCACCTCTCATTTTTTCCCTTTTTCTTATCAACTTAAAAGAACAAATGTACAATAATAATAAAAATATTATAGGTCTTTGGACCCTTGGTTTTTCACTAATCACTAAGAGACAGATATTTGTACCGCTAAGTATGTAGTGTTGATTATAGATGAAATTTATTCTATTAGAACCTAGATTCGCTGAATGGTCTAACTAATCAAAACATGAACTGAAATCTTAAATAGTTTATTATTCCAATCTAATATAAATAAGAGAATATGTATGTCTCCAAGCTTCATACTATTGCAATTGCAAATATTAACTAATATCATGGATGTCATGGTTATCAATAAAATAAATTATAGCTTTTAAATTTTATGAAAAAGGTATTACACAAATAGATATGTAATATTCTATTGCCGCTTTTCTTGATCATTTGGTGTTCTTTCACCCATTGCAACGCATAGACATATTTGCTAGTATACTACATATATACGAAAACATTGAATAAATTACTGTATCAAATGCAAAGTGCATTCATGTAAGGCAAGTGCTTCAAGATTATTTCCTAAAGATGAATAGCAAGAAGTACATTCTTGATTTATTTCTTCTTTGGCCATGTATATATATATATATATATATATATATATATATATATATATATATATATATATATATATATATATATATGAAATATCCAACTACAACGGGTGTGCCTACCCGGGTGTGGTAGCTACCCGGCCCACAAAAATAATCAAATAGTTATGTCTTCACAGTTTTTTTACCGGATACAGCATTGGAAAAACGACGCAGGTTTGTCCTTTTGTGCGCAGATAGCAGCAGGGGCCTGCCTGCACAGCACCAAATGCGGTATACCCTAATGATGTGAGTTTTGGCTAGTTAGTTTTTTGTAGGGATGAAAACGAAAATGATAATCTCCGATTTTTCAAAATCGTTTTTGAGTTTTTTTCCCGATTTTTAGGCCTAAACGAAAGTGGTAGCGGTAACCGAAAAAATGAAAATGAAAACTATAAAAATAATCGAAAACGAAAGCGAAAATGATTTTGTCCTCTTCCGATCGTTTTCGAAGATTCCCGTATTTAACTGGTAATTTACCGTTGATAATTACCGATTCAAAGACCTCTAATTAATAAATTCTAATTTATTTATAGTATAATGTAAAATGCATTACCATCTCCACACACAAGCACATAAGGCAAATATTTGTTTTTGAAACAAACACATCTCTGTAGTTCTCACGCAAGCTGCAAGCACATAACGGAATAAGGCAAATATATTTGTTTTGGAAGGAACTATCTATATGGAAGTATTTCATCTGTATAATGAGAAGGCAATTATCAATCAACTAATCACCCTGTCACTTGCTCCTTGGTCCTTGCTGCACAGGTGCCCCCTAACTCTAGCCACGAATGCAAAACTCTTCACGCGGCCGCCGACGACACTAACTTGTTTGCCTTCTGTCTATTCCGTCCAGACACTAACTTATTAGTTGTGGCTTTATTTATCATTATCATGTGAAATACTTCTCATATTACACGGTTTGACATGTTTATCATTTTTTATGATATCGTTTTCATGGATCCCGATCGTTATCGATGTATTTTTTGATCGACTACTATCGTTTTCGAAATTACCGAAATATCGACGCCGTATTCGTTTTGGATAATATCGTATCAATTTTGTTTTCGAGAAAAAGTTATGAAAATGAAAGTGATTTAGCCTCCTATCGATCGTTTCCGATCGTTTTCATCCCTAGTTTTTTGAATACACCAACTCGGGCTTAATGCGCAGATAACAGCACGAGCTTGCCTTCACTACGCAGTATGCACCCGCTTGGCATGTGGGATCTTGTTTTATAGATAAAATCATAAGAAATATTATAGTGAAAATAAATTGTAAATCAGTTATATGGTTAAATAAATATTAGCAATTGAAGCTTGATTATCCAGAAATTTTAAATCCACGTATTGGCATCCTGTCGAGCACTGTCCGGTCTGAATGGTGCGTGAAGAGTCCATCATACCAAGCAGCTGGTCCCCATGTGCATGTGTTGTGCGGAACGGGAACCTGCAAAAACTTCAGAGGCTCCTGCCATCGTACTATCATGCTGCTTTGAGAAATTGAGCACTGATGGTTTAATTTAGTTTTGAGGACACGCGACCACAATCCACTGCTGATGGTAGCTACCACCCTCCGGTGGGTAGTTACCCTCCGTTTTAGAAAATCCACTCTAATATATATATATATATATATATATATATATATGCTTTCTCCAAATTTCATCTTGACATTATACATCGATCATTATGAATGAGACTATGGGAGTAGTATCTCAATAGAGTCAATTAAAATTAGGTTCAAGATTAGATACATATCATCTTGCAAATTGGGAGAGTGTTAGTGTGTTAAAAGAAGTTGGGAGGACTCAGTATGTCTAAAAGATAGCAAAATCAATTATATCTAGAAAATCTAAAATATTTTATAATTTGGAACAGAGTAAAAAAGAATCACATTCGGCCTGTTTGGTTCATGGTCCGACACCCAACAGGACACTCAAAATTGATGGTCTAGCATATTCTTGAGCCATCGTATTCGTATCGATCCTCCCACCAGACACCGGTTTCATCAACTAAAACCAGGGTAGAGCCTGCCCAATGCCAGCCTACAGCTACAGGTCAACACGTCTAACTATCACCAACGCCTGCGATAAGAAATGTAGTCGGGGCCTAGTTTTTATCATACAACACGAATTCTCATTTGGTTAAATAAACTATAACATAGGATTACCAAAAGTCTCTTTACCTAGCATCATATCAAAACCACGGTCGTCTCAATGTCTCATACACCACACAATAAACCGTTTCTCTACATCATCTGTATTCAGCCGAGGATGCCCTGGGTTTGCCGCCGTTGGACGAGTTGAGGTGCAGAGACACAAATATCACGCCGATCACAACTATCAGGCACCCCACGAGCGTGCTGAAGAAAAGAGCCCCAGGCTGCCTTGTCTGCACGAATCCATATATTCCACCGGACGTTACCAGAATGATGTCAGTGAGACCGTCACCAGAGAAATCCTCCAGAAGCAGCGCGTGAGTGGGGGGCGCTGGGAGCTCGATCATGGCCAATATGCTACCAGATGGAGAGAGCACCACGGCTTCCTGGTCGCCGCCGGCGATGATCACCTCTTTCGGGTCGTAGGCGCGCAGGGAGAAAGCCTTCAAGGTAGGCACCACTATGTTCTCCATCATTCCCGATGGAGATGGGAGGTTGGACCATGTTGCCCCTGATGATACTTGCCATCTCCATACTGCATCGTGGCCAAGCAGCCCAGGGGAGTACGAAGTCACCTACAATCACAAACACATCATCAATGTTTGCAGATACAGGGATCAAGGTTTCATCAACATGAAAGAAACCCGAACAAAACAGTAGTCACAGCAACTTGTAAACAGGAACACTCTGTACAAAAGCTGACCTCTCCCCGGCTTGTCAAAAAGATGATATCACCGTGGCTTCCTCTCCTGTGTTTATGGCCATCGTCTGTCTGGACCAGGATAGGAGTTGCAACCTCTAAACCAGTTGTATCAAATGTCCTTCCAAAACTTCTCGAGAAGTCACCATGATGGAACATATTAAAATGGTTGTAATGGCAGATAGAGACATTAAAAAGTTGCTCCCGCACTGGCACACCAGATGTAGCAACTGCCCAACAGGGTTTCAGCACCTCCATTGATCCACTCACGACAGTCTGCTCTTTAATACCATTTCCACCAACAACCTACAGCAAAAGATCACTATCAGCCATTACTCTACAAATGGATGCCCCAACAGTAAACAAAACATTGTTGCCGCTAGCAAGTGAGAAATAAATGCACAGTGCTCGTCATGCTCAGCACTTCAGCAGAGATCACCTTAAAAGTTACAAGAACTGATAAGTTAAAAGATACTATAACAGCTGTCTCCCTAATGGCACATGCTAATGCTGTCATTTCCAAAATCAAGTTTTGGACGTCAAATTTACAGTAAACAAAATGCTTGATACAGTGATACTTTACTTTTTAACTAAGGAAACCCCTGTACCACTCAAGTTGCATTATATTAGTGCATACACATTACTAAAGATATACAAGATAACAATACAATCCACATCCAAGAAATGCAAATCATTTGAACTCGTTTTATGAAATACTGGGATAAAACAATACAAAAGGAAAACAAAATATAAGGAGAAAACACACCAGTCTTATGAGAGCAGTATTCAATGGAACCAGACATCCCAAATTATTCTCAAACTTACAGACAGAAAATAAGAATTACATCCATATTTGAACTGCCCAGAGCCACCAAAGAAAAAGTCGGTAACAGAAGTATATCTAGTGTAAATACATTCCGAACGCACCTGGACATGATCTAGAACTCCATCTCCATTAATATCTGCATGAAGCCCTCCTTCGGTTAAATGAAGCTGGAAATGAGAATAATTTCAAAAAGACAAACAAGTCAGAGGTGATTACTTATGGTTGCATCGAATTAAAGTAAAATAAAATTACAGGGATATATCCTGTAGACCTTGCATATTGTACGTCCAGAAGCTAGATGGACAGCCTCTATCCCTTCCTTTTCATGTGCAACAATAACATTAGGAACCCACCAAACTTGAGTATGATTAGTGATTGTCGGAACGTACTGCATCCTCTGTGCCTGCAGTAAAAGAAACAAGCTTCATCTCAGTAGAAAGCCTTGAGGTGTCTGACTTCATTCCATGTGACATGTGAGCACTGTAAGACTAAGTAACAACAGAAGGGCAACAAGCAGACAACATGCAGTGTGTGCACACTGCAAGGATGCAAGGCTATCCATGATGCTTCAGGGAGATGACTGCAATCTTTGCTAGAAGACATGGCAAATTCCAAAATGTAACAGCCATGCTTACGCAACATACCTTCCTGGCTTTATTTGAGCCAGCCATATCTGCAGCCTTCCCAAGCGCTCTAGGTATTCTATTGGAAGCATCCTTCCCAGGTGGATTGTGTTCAATGGGCTTGTTCACGCTATTAATAACAGCCTTTCCAGGCGTTTTCTTAACTTGTTTCCTCTTATGCTTCCTAAAATGTGCAAGTTGTAGGGTAGTATCCTCTCTCCTATCCTGAAAAGGACTCATACCTGAGCTCAACAGTTCCAGAGTACGAAAGCTAAATACAAGAAAACAAGAACTATTCTTACCCAATGATGAGGCATGATGCCAAGGATCGATTCTCTAAATTCACGACATTCAAACTGAAAATTAACATGTGACAGGTTAGTTTCCAATTAGCCAAAACGCCACTTTGTGAACTAACTGCTTAGCTTCTACCTGGGTCCAAAAAATAAGCTAAGAACAGCACATTTGGCATGTATATTCTCAAATCAAACCAAAAAATAGGTAGCGAACTTCATTAGGAAATGCTACCTTTCAAGTCCAAACACAACACACTTTTAGTTTACAATAACATGTTGCAACTAAGAAGTGTGCAGATAACTAAGAAAATCAGATTGTGATAGCTATAGCTGCCAAGAATAAAGTGATGGCGACATATATTCCAGACTTCCTGTTGAACATAATGAAGAATTCAGGTACATACAAAATTTGTCAGAAGACGAACCTTGAGAAAATAGTCAAATACTTAAACCAAGCAGCAAAGAGCATGCAGAACATTGACATCAGATTTGCTCAAAGATAAGCACTGTTCCTAGTTATTTGCTATTAAGATTGGAGAACACAGTCTTCACCTGACCAGGTTGATGACTATTGAGGGCATGAACATCAAGTTTGTAATTGTGCTGTGGTAACATCACAGAAGCATCTGATGGCTGTGACTGGATGTTCTGCAATGCCAAAAGAGAAAACATAGAAATAATGAGAGGGGGGGGGGGGGGGGGGGGGAGTAAAGATGAGCATCTTTTACTACAGTGGAGGCAAAAAAAAAAAAGAGAAGTTGAATCCAGTGCACCTCATTCTTCCGGCTCCATCTACGGTCGCCACTACGCCCAGCAAAGGCATAAAGGGCAAAATGGCGCAGGTCTGCAGTGCCAGCCTCAGAGCCCTGCATGCAGCGCCAACAAGGGGTTAGGTGTTGATGAGTTAATCATGCAAGGAGCTTATAGGGTAGAAGACATGAATTAACAGGATGAAAAGCTAAAAGCACAGTAATATATTAACCTGTTTCTCATTGGCACTTCTACGGTGGTCATCCATGTTGTGTTCTGGTATCATAAATTCATCAAAGAGATCTGCTGACTGATAAGTGAATGAATTACTACAAGGGCCAGTTGTTGGCAACATATATGTAATGTAGGCGAACAGATACGGCAGGTGACAGTAGTGCAGACAGGGTAATAATAACATGAACATACATGATGCTGCATCTCCATCCTTCCTCCAACGATTACAAGTCCTGCATCTCCATGCTTGAGAGTGTAATTGGTTATGGAGATTGCGACCTCGCGGTGGTGGGCGGCGTGAGGGAAGTCGTCCTGGAGGTTGTGTTCCCACAGCTTCTTGAGGTTGTGGTCGAAGCACATGACGGACCATCCGGAGGTGACGACGACGAGGACCTGCTTCCTGGCTTCGCCGGCCCTGTAGGAGCGGTCGACGTTGCCGACGGCCATGGCGATGGGTCGCCTCCCAGAGGCGAGGCGGACGTTGTCGGGGAGGAGGGAGATGTCGGCCATGACGCGGGCCTCGTGGAAGGCGGAGTCATCGCTGAGGTGTCGGGCGTGGGGCGGCTGGAGGACCTGGATCTTGGCGTCGTGGGTGGGGAGGAGGACCTCGGGCTTGCCGTCGCCGTTGAGGTCGGCGACGAGCGGCGGGGGCAGGCGGTCGGCCTCGTACTTGATGGGGAAGTCCTCGTCGGTGAGGTGGTACCAGGACTCCCGGAAGGAGAAGTCGCCCTCATGGTGGAGGGAGAAGAAGACGGCGAAGGCGGCGAGGAGCAGGATGCCCAGATCCCGCTTCCGCATCGTCGTCGAGATCAGAATCAGGTCAAGTCGATGGGGATCGGATGAAATGAAGCACCCCTAATCCAAACCAATCCAAACCAATCGAGAGGAGACGAAAACCTCAGTAGAGACCTAATCCCATGAATGAAGGAGGTAGAAGATGCTGGAGCTGCTACTGCTGCTGTCGTCCCTCGGCTCGTCTTCTTGCTCTCGCTCGACAGAGAGAGACGGAGACGACGAGGGCGAGCGAGACCCTGCCCTGCCCTGCCCTGGATATCGAATGGGCTTTAGCGGTCAATCCGGGGCAGGCCATAGTACATAGTAATGGGCTTTCTTGTCACTGTACTCTGTACTGTCAGGACAAGCCTTTTCTTTTTACACACACAGGGAAGGGAAGGGAATGTTCATCATGCCCAAACAAACCTAGACATCCGATGACAATTAATTACTCCCCCTGTCCCTGCAAGGTTCAGTCAAATTTCTTAAAAAAAGCTAAGATTTATAGTACCATTAAATTTATCATAGAATATATTTTTATAGGATACTCATTTTATGTCATAGATATTGATGCTCGTTTCGATAAAGTTAGTCATATTTAAAAAAAATGACTAACACGAATTCCAGAAATTGAAGCTTTCATGACAAAAGGAGTAATCAATGTATGTAGAGATAGATAGAATGAAGGGAACCATGTGCTTATGCCAAGCCAATGCCATACTGGATACTACACCCAGAGAGACTGCTACACTCGGTAAGTTGAATGACACTCAAAACACTGTTCAAGTACATGTACAGAACCTTTATATATTGATAAATAAAGAGAGCGGCAACCTCGGTGCGGTAACACAAAAATACGCCGTGCCATCCTCTTAATTTGCTAAAAAAAAAATACAGACCTCATACTATTTGTTTCTGACTCATGGAATTCAGCTAGGCAAGCAGGTAAAACTGCTCTAGGCTATGTATGTAAGATTCCTCATTAAATAACTGCACAAGTGTGTATATCATGTCACTATACAACTCTAGCCGAACAGATATTTCAAGGGGAAATTGCAGCACTGTTTGAAGTCCCTGGTTAGTTTCACCTTCCCCATCAGCTCCTCCTTGTATTGACGATAATGTTTCCGCTACTTCTTTTGTCTCATGAGGATAAAATTATGGTGTGTGTAAGTGTAACTCATCATCCTATAACCAGCCATCTGTCTCATCATCCTATAACAAACCAACTGTTTTTGACATGAAGCAGGGCCCAAATGTAGCTCTCCAGATGGGATGGCCTCCGCTTCTCTACTGCTGTGACTGGCCACTGGCCAGCTTTGTTATTAGATGTGTCACACTCTGCTCTCAAAGTAATCAAGAATCGAAAGGATCCTTCCATCCTTCATCTTCCCTTACAGCCCTGTTCCACCGCTCTTTGAACTTCTCTAGCTCAGCCGATGATTGCCTTCGTATCTATTAAAGCAGCAGTTAGTACAATGGCAACTTTTAATAGTCCTTTGATCCAGGAAGACAAAAATACAATAGATTATACTCACATGGGTCCTCAAATCCAATGATCTTCGAGGTGTCTGTGTCAACAAGATGTCAGTAGTGGCACATGTAAATTTTATTGCACAATCATGACACTAACGGTACTATCACGCAGGTACATGCCAACTAGGGTAAAAGGAAAACACAAGGAGGCAAAATGGATGCTCTGGCAGGAATCAGTACACTGTCCTTGGTTCCTACTGGACTCCACCAAATTTCTTAAAAATAAAAAAATAATAATATTAAAAAAACAGTTTGTTGTGTGAAGCACCTTGCTGCTAAGCGATGGCCCTCCTAAAGATGGTATCCCTTGATGAACAACATACTCACTGTCAATTACACCAACTTTCTCAGTTCGATCACCCTGAAATATCATGTGACTGTGTCAATCACCCTGAAATATCATGTCCACGCTCCATCTTGTTTAACAAAGGACATGGTAGCTGAAATAGCATGCCTAAATAGTCAATAGACATCCTATTAAATATCTTTAAGATTGTTAACATATCTCGAGTACCTGAGCACAATAGCCAAGCTTCATGTCAAGGCCCCATCCATGAATCAGATCGTTCTGCAACACAAGAGATTAAACAAGTGTATCGATTATTAAGATTCATGACCTTCCCCTCACACCTAATAAAATCAGACAATGACAAGAGGAATAGAGGAATAGTATTTGCACCTGAATCAGATGCCATACACATTTCCAAGCAGCACGAGAAAAAACTGGTGCCATGCCCTCTACCCACCTATTCAAGAATGCAAATCAAACCTCTTTAAATGTTTGAAAGAGTGTGGTGGAATAGTTCATAAGATAATAATGGGTCAACAATAAGTCAGCTGCACGATGTGATTTTGGTTCATATAAATCAAATGTCCAAAACAATGTCATCTTTTGGGACTAACATAAATAGGAATATACTATCTCAATGTGAAGCAATAATTTTTAGAGTATCTTCCAAATAAAACAAATGCATAAGGATAAAGGTTTGATCCATACCCTGTACAAGGAGGTCCTTTGCTCTCATCAGAACAATTCATACTAGGCCGATTGTCATATATTCTCCTACATAAAAGTGAAAAGGTGCCTCTTAGAGAAAAGAAAGATTTTTAAAAAGAAACAGAAAGTTTTTTTAAAAAAAAATAGAAAGACAGAAGCACCTGTGAACTTTTGTCATCTTATTGCGGATTGTGATCCGATGGTGGATATCGGTTGATAGATCAGGGTCCAGAGCAGGTTGTGTTATTTCCAAGCCTTCTGAAACCATTATATCAAGATATCTAGGACCAAACAACACGAGAGATGAGGAAGCGTCTTTGAACAGAAAAGACAAAATTAAAACCCACTAAACAGTAACATAAAAAAGGGCTCAAACTGAGTAAGCTCATCTCCATTCAAATAAATAGTATCCGACTAATGCTTGATAACTACCAGGCCATAGCAAAAAAGAGTATTAGAATCAATTAATAGATCTGCTCTGGAAATGGCTGACGACAATATGGTAAGTTTGGGTTCCACTGTGGGCACTGAGTAATGTGGCTGACTAGAGGAAAACGATTATGACCATCATGTATACCTTCTTGGGTTGAAGCTCTCCACTCCAAGGTCTTCATCCCATAGAAAGATGAAATCATAGATAGCCATGACATCAGGATGCAAAAAACGCTTAGCAAACCACCTGCAGAAGGAATATTTGTTTATTGTTCTGAGATGTGGCAGAATATGATGGAAGACAAACAGCTGCACATAAGAACTATCAAAGATGCAGCTACCATATACTCTAACAGATCAATGTGCTTTAAGTTTACCATTTTGTTTGGTTGTGAGCAAGGATGTGTATGGCCTTATCACTCCACTCAAGATGACGCCATCCATCTACATTTCCATCATAATGGAAGAGCATGACTGCATAGTTTTCCTTCAGAAACTAAAGAAAGCAAACGGTAACAGATTGTATCAAGCGAAGCTCTCTTCTCTTTTACTGAACAACACAGACAGCTAAGGGCAAGGGAAAGGATAACCTGAGGGAAGCACAGACCTTACGAGCCATAGTGTCAACGTTTTTTATTTGGGAGATGCCGACTGCCATGGCGAGGAGAGCACTGTGGTCACCATTTTTATTCTGCGTGTCAAGGGGAGTATCGAAGCAAATGAAGTAGCTGAATTTGTTTTGGAGGAGACAGTAACTTGATAGGCAGAGAACAGATAACAAGATGTGACAACAACTAATAGTCCAACGAGTAACTGGCACATTATATTATATATAGCACCTACAAGGATGGAGAGGATCTTTAGTTGAGAATGGTTTGGACAGCATCAAGTAGGTAATGAGGATAGCGGTGACTTAACCACCAGCTTCAGCTTCTACCGGTGCCCTATCGCCTTCCATTGTTTATTTGCGATCGATTGACTAGACCATTAACGTTGCCAATTCAGTTATGCACGTGTAAATAAAGGGGGTACAACAATCAAATCAGCAGCAAAGAAGTGGCCTAATAACTAAGGGCAGGGGTAAGTAAAAATGGGGATTCCTGGCATGAACAGTTTGTGCTGTGAAAGCCATAATAACACATATACGTACATCGCAGAAAAGAAGCAGCTTTGCAAGTAGCAATAATTCATGGCGAGCGAGCGGAGCATGAACTGGTAGCAGCAGTGGCAAGAGGCTGGCAGTGAGTGAGCAACCAGAACCGCAGTCGTACCTTGTGGGTGGAAGCAGCGTCGTCCTCCCAGAGCGGGCGGAGGGACATGTCGGAGTGGCGCTGGACAATCCCGCGCGGCAAGGAGTCAGCGCCGGTGGCTGCCTTCCTGGTCCTGGCGGTCCCCCAGCGAATGCGATTGCGACTGGGGATCGCGTTATTCTCTTGCGTGGCAGAGGCAAAGCCGGCCTTGCCGAGATCCACCTGAGATAACAAGATAGAGCACCATGTGTATCCCAGGTTGAGAGCAGCAGCGGCCGCGGCCGCGGCCGGGTGAAGAAGAAAATAAGGGAGCGAGGGAGAAGAGAGCTAAAAATGGAAAGACGGGTGGGGACGGAGGAGTGAGGGAGGGCGACCTTGAGGTGCTGGTACTGGATCTGGAGGCAGGCGAGGAGGACGAGCGCGACGACCGCCGCCACGACGCCCCAGCGGCGCGGCGGCGGCGGCGGCTGGTGCTTCATGTCGCCAAGGCCGGGGCCGGCGCGGCGGCGGCAGCGGAGACTGGAGAGAGCTTCAAGGGTGGGAAGGTCTGGGCTTGAAGGCTCTGGATGGAGGGTTCTAGTTCGTTCTTTCTAGAAGAAAGGAGGAGGAAGGTGGCGCTCCGGCTCCGCTCAGGGTCAGGGGGACTGGCTGACTGCGGACGAGGAGGAAGAAGAAGAAGAAGAAGAAGAAGGTGAAGGGAGCACATCAACCTTTTTCTTTTTCTTCCCTGTCCGCCAAATTTGCGCTTTCGGTGCGGTCGCCAGTCGGTCTGTGAAAAATAACCAACCAAAACAAATTAGGCTACTATTTTGATAGAGATCTACAATCCTACCTTTCAACTCACTGTTCTCTTTTTTTTTTAAATTTAAAAAAAAATAGCAATTGTAGATAATATGAGTGAGGAACTCATCGTCCACACGACCACACCCCATTCAGCCGGAGATCTTCCTCTACATGCGTTGTAGATAAATAATACGAGTGAGGAACTCATCGTCCACACCCCATTCAGCCGGAGATCTTCCTCTACATGCGTACGCTTAGACTCGGACGGACGCATTGCGTTGGGACTGGTAGGAGCACGTGTATATTGCAATACTGGCCTACTGGGAGCGCACGAGCTTCTTTCTTTCACTTTCTCTTGTCTGCTTTCATTTAGATTGGTCTATTAGTATTTTTTCTTTCTCTTATCTACTTTTATTTAGCCTAACTCATTCTACGAGCTTTTTTTCTCTTTCGGAACAATGGAGTTGTGGGTGTAAAAAAGGATAGTTTCACATCTATATAAAATATAAAAGTATTATTTTCAGAATTCATATATTTTATTATTATTTTAAAATATTTTATACAACAATTCAACTTGTACAAAAAAATAAAAATTTGTATTGGTAGGTTTAAAATTTTCCAATATCACATTATAAACTTTGCACATTCAAAACTTTACACTCAGAATTTATAAACTTTTTACCTATCACATTATAAACAATTTAAAACTCTATACTTAGGCCTTGTTTAGTTTCAAAAAAATTTTAGAAAATCGATACTGTAGCACTTTCGTTTGTATTTGACAAATATTATCCAATCATGAACTAAACTTAAAAGATTCATCTTGTCAGTTCCGACCAAACTGTGCAATTAGTTTTTATTTTCGTCTATATTTAATACTCCATGCATACGTCTAAAGATTTGATGTGACGGGGAATCTGAAAAATTTTATATTGCTAACTTTAAACTGTCACATTATAAACAAGGCCTTAGAATTTATAAACTTTGGACCATGACATTATAAATATTGTATTGCTAACTTTAAACTGTCACATTATAAACATTATACTTCTAGGTTAAAAAACTTTACAGTCAAAATTTATAAATTTTGAACTATCACATTACTAATAGTTTAAAACTTTTTAACTATCACATTATAGTCAAAATTTATAAACTTTGAACTACGTGTCTAGCTTCCACGGTGGCGCTGCCACGTCGCTTTCCAATACACCCAAAGTTCAAGGACCCTGCATTTTACTCTTAATAAACTCGTACTCTAACGCGACAATGCTCTTTGAGCGCTGTCTCTTGACCAAAAATGCAAAGAGCTTTTTAGTAATTCACCTCTTTAATTGGGAACGCCGGGCTGCCTAAGGAGCTAGGCCACGTCTCCCAAAATTTCCTTGGCCGTTTGATTCCGCGATAAACGCTCTAGAATCAGGCCCCCAGATACATACAATGCACGGTAAAAAAATATCTTGCCCGACCTCAGAACCCCGACCTCAGAACGCGTCTTCTTCGTCGGTCTCCATGGGTCCCTCCGCTCCTCTCGCCGCCACCTCGGAGCGCCGCGTCGTGCCTCCCCACCCTCCCCTTCCTTTCCCTCTTCCTCTCCCTCTCCTTCTCTCACGACGCGACGGCTCACTGGGCAGGCTCGAGTGTGGCCGGCTTTCGACGAGACGATGCGATGGCCACCGGCATGGGCGGCGCGACGCGCAGGCGCGGGCTCCCCCGCAGCGGTGCGTCGACGTGGACGGCCGGCAAATGCCGCGGCAGCATCGCCGACCTAGGGTTTCGTCCTCAGGTCATCCCTCATCCTCCCCTCTCTCCTGCGGCTCAAAAGCCTAGCCACCAGGTACGGATGACTATGGCTACTTCTCCTTCCCTATTTGTGCTTGAACTTTATTGTTTAATTTTCTACAGTCAAAGATTTAAAATTTCCTTGGCCGTTTGATTCCGCGATAAACGCTCTAGAATCAGGCCCCCGGATACATACAATGCACGGTAAAAAAATATCTTGCCCGACCTCAGAACCCCGACCTCAGAACGTGTCTTCTTCGTCGGTCTCCATGGGTCCCTCCGCTCCTCTCGCCGCCACCTCGGAGCGCCGCGTCGTGCCTCCCCACCCTCCCCTTCCTTTCCCTCTTCCTCTCCCTCTCCTTCTCTCACGACGCGACGGCTCACTGGGCAGGCTCGAGTGTGGCCGGCTTTCGACGAGACGATGCGATGGCCACCGGCATGGGCGGCGCGACGCGCAGGCGCGGGCTCCCCCGCAGCGGTGCGTCGACGTGGACGGCCGGCAAATGCCGCGGCAGCATCGCCGACCTAGGGTTTCGTCCTCAGGTCATCCCTCATCCTCCCCTCTCTCCTGCGGCTCAAAAGCCTAGCCACCAGGTACGGATGACTATGGCTACTTCTCCTTCCCTATTTGTGCTTGAACTTTATTGTTTAATTTTCTACAGTCAAAGATTTATTCCTTCTAATTTGTAATCTTGTACGCGTGCAGTTGCAGTAGATTTGCCTACTGATTTTCAGATATTTTTTGTATAGTTTATTATCTTGTTTACTCCCATATAAATCTAAACCTTGATTCTAAATGTTTCATGATAAGAAATCAATTGAACTTTAGTGTTTAGTTAGATCTATCTCTTTAGATTTGTTACCTGGTGAACGTGCATTTGTGGTAGATTTGTCTGATGATTATGATTTCCTTTTTGTCTCCAAAGATTATTGCCTTGTTTATTTTGCCCTATAAATTTGAACCTTGTTTTCTGAATGTTTCATGCTAAGCAAACAACGCCGTCGACGCTCGCAAGGCCAGCTGGATCAGCAGCTCAGGGAAAAAACACATGATCAACTCCTCCGTGTTGACCACGTAGCAAACCTGGAAGCTCAGTCTGAAGCTACGCCAGAACGCTTGCGCTTACTCACTATCTTTAGATTTTTTTTTTGTCGAGATTAACTAATGAGTCTCTAACATGAGATTAACTAATTGTTCCGATATTTTTTTCTGCCCAGAGTACCTTACGTTAGTGACTCATTGTCTACTCAGTTTTCTTGCAGTAAGGTATTGTGATGTCCCCCTTTCTTTTTTTTCTCTTTGGTCACTTTGTCTATTTGCTTGTTTTTTCCTTTCGATCTTCATCTCAGCTTTTGTTTTGCCTGGAACTGTTGATCAATGATAAAGTTGCCTTGATTTGGCTTATACTCTACCACATCGGATGTTTGTGATATTGCCTAGCATAAGTTTAAGATACCTCCCAATTGACTTTCGCTCCTGTTCCTCAATTAAACTATGCTAAATAGACCTACATTGTTAATCATGGTATATGTAGTGGGCTTAATTATTTATCATCCCAGTTTACTCTTCAGGAGCACTTACCTGCAGTTGGCTTGTAGCCTATAATGGAATGGAGGCATGGATTAGTCCTTTGACCGTATTAATTGTTCTTATGAGCTCCTATAGGTTTCTTAGTTAACTTGACCAGCCATCTAGAGGTCTCATGGTTGTTCTCCAATAAATATTGGTGGTCGTATGCTAGCATGGTTAATATTGGTAGTTTTTTCCAGGAAACACTTCAGATCTCTAGGTTCCAGCTGATTTTATTGCAATACTTCATATAGTTTCAATGCCCTCCTCTATTCCTTTTATTTTCTTGTCCATCCATCTAAGGTCTGACAGACCTGCAGATGCCATCATGCAGTCGAGACTGTTTAGATTAATGGGCTGCTTGGAAATACTGAAGCAAATGCTGGTGATCCTCAGGTTGGTATGTGTCTCTGTATAACTCCTTTATTTGCTTGAAATAGTTCATTAGACCTTACATGGATGGGCAAGAAAATAAAGAAAACAGAGGAGGTCATAAAACAATAATTACCTAGCGCTGAGTCATTACTCCATAGACTAATTAAACTTTGGTGCATGAAAACTATATGAAGTAGCAACCATAAATTGAACTGGAATTACCTGCGAAGAAAACAACCTATATCTTGCCTAGCAATCCATTTTTGTGAGCTAAAGTATGTAATTCCTACAAATTACATTTAACAGCTGCACATGAACAACTACAAATCTGCAATGGATTCAGTGAAGCACAAGAGCTAAATATATGCATACTGCTGTTAGCTTAGTTTTTTTTTTGTAGACTATGATCCATATCTTTGTATAGTGATGGAACTACTATATGAATATGACTCAATATTATTTTCTCTGTCACACAAGATTAATTAACCAATGTTTTCTGTAATGCAGTCCATTGACTTATGTGCCCATTAAAATTTTCACCATGCTCATTCCGTGGATTCCAAAATAAACAACATGTCTATTCAATTTTATTTATTATTTTGGTACCTTACATATTTTAAAGTACCAAATAAGATAGATATTTTCTTTTGTCTTAAGTTTACCTTAATGTACTTCCACAGTTTACAAGCATAATTGGTTTCTACAAGCCCTAGGCTCATTTTGATGACTTCGACACCTTATTGACCATTCTCTATTCCACGGGTTACTCAACAGGCTACTATGAAAATTCAGGTAAAACAGTTATTACAGAATTCATTTCAATTTCCTAATGTGATATTTTTTGGAGTGCTTCTTACCCTAGCAGGTAACACCCTCTCTGGTAATAACTAAATTAACTTTTGTGTCCTATATTGATTCATGTGTTCTTTTTTAAGCCACCTAAGACTTGCAAATATAAATTGATTCTTGTGCTTGGCTCTGCTAGCCAACAGACCAAGATGATCTCCTTATTAGTTATTTACTTTATTTTTGCAATTGTGGATGCCTTTTGCAGTTCTGTTCATGGATATGAATAGGGCATTGTATGTCCATTCATTCATCTTGGGTTAACATATCTAATTTAATCACACTACATATGTGCATCACATTCTAAAGGAAAAACTTATTGTCGCCAAAAAACATTTACATTACTGTCAGAGTAGATTAATTTATTTGGTCCTACAATACTTAATCAAATGCTCTCATGTTTCCCTGTTTTGTGTTTCTCTGGTTTTGTTTTCCTACATGATCTCTCTGTAAAAGAACTGATAGCAAACTCATAGACAGGCTCCATGTACATGTTCATGTAGCTTTATCTGTATTTTTGTTAAGCTTGAACTATGTGCCATTTGCGTCATAGTTTGTATTTAAGTTACTTGGTGAGCCCTTTTCTCATGCCTGTAACTGAAGTTGCATCTGTTTGTATTTGGAGGATTGTTCCTTCTGAAAGGGTTGCAATGTTTATGAAATTATTCTGGTTTCCTATAATGCAGCTCAGTATTTCTACCATAATTTGATCAGCTCTAAATTGCTCCCATATTTTCCTTTCAGAGTACTTTGTGTTCAGCCTGCTGAATGGTGTTACTTTTAGCAGGTGCCTATCTGATTTTGGTCGTCTTTCTATTTTTGTGTTATTTGACTTATCAACAGTTTTGTCCACCAGAAAGCTAAAAGGTAAGCAGCAACAATGACTAGGCACAAGACCGATGGATCCAGAAAATACGTAAAAAAAACTCACACCCATATTACCAAAGTCTTTTGGTTGCTAGATAAACAAAAAATACATGTATACATACATATAACTTACACAAAATGTGTAGTTTTAGAGTAGACAATATATCAAACATTCAAGTTTATCATTTTAGTGCTCCACTTCATGTACACATATTATTTGTGAGCTATATTAGTAAATCATTTTCAATCTAATTTGGAATAATATTGTACACAACCTCAGATATTTTTAACTCCTAATAATATTGTTTTGTAATACCTCATAAATGTGCCTTGTCAACAATACTCCTAAATCTTTCGTTGATTTATATGTTACAAAATCCCTTGAACAATTTCTTCTTTGCTATCGCAGGGTGCACCACCATCTTAAACGTGGGTCATCTTCTTTTGTAGAATGACAAGGGTCAGGCCTCAAGAATTTCGTAGCTTTCAATTGGTAGCGCCTATTCATAAACTAATGTTTATAAAATATTGCCTCTGTTATTTCCTCAAGTAGAATTGCTAGAACTTTAGGCATCAACCTGCTTCATACTAACCTTACATAACAACTTTATCAGACACATGACGATGTTTCTCTTTTCCTGTTAAACTCTCCAATCTTAATACAGTGGCACCTCCTATTGTCATTTATAGTGTACCAAAACTTTATTACAAACTTTATTATTCTGTATATATTCAACAGCTTCCAATACTTTCTATTCGCTTATCTATTTTGTTAATAATCGGCGCGCAAGGGCACGCCATTCCTACTAGTAGAGGTCACGAATGAACCCGACCTCTCGACATGATGGCAGACAGGCAGACACATGGAACGGAAGGGCCAACTGTCAGACCGCAATGGAACATCTACACAGTGCTTCAAATGTCTGCAAAAAGTCAAAAACCAAGCAGCAGCAAATCCAAATCCAGCCAAGGGAACGTATGTTAAGGTACTAGTAGCGTACAAAATTCACAGTACAGCCACCAAGTGACGTTGGCTCGCAAGATCGCCGCGAGCATGCTAATACAACCGACCTATATATATATATATATATATCACCCTTATATTAAAACTTGAATTCCTTCTTCTTCGATTTGCCTTCCTTCTCTTGCTTCCGCTTCCTCTTGTGAGCATTCTGCAAGGAGCCATGATGCTCACTCGTCAATCAGCCAGCTTTTGAAATCAAAACATAAAAGAAAACATAGGGTCACAGAATACTACATACCTCCGCCACCATGTCACTGAAGTCCTCTTTTTGGTTGCGAAGCTTCTCTTCCTCTCGCGCTTCTTCATACCTGTTGCATTATCGGAAGAGGTTAATCCATTACCGTTTTGACTTGGAAGGGAAAAAAAAAAGCAACCAACAATATCAACTGAACAAAGACATCAGGCGGAGTGATCCTTACTTGGCTGCCAGAACATCATCCATGGCTTCCAGTTCCTCAGGCTGAATGGTGACGTCCACCTTGTCTGATTTTTGATTCTTAAGCAGATCCACCTGCCACCAAATTTAACACAAGTTTAAAAAAAACAAGTATGTCAAATATCAGGGAAACGACCTAGTTCCAAAGAGCACACAAAGGGGGACAGCTACAACACTCACCCTTTTTGGAGCTGATGATTTATCTTGTGTTCCCAGAACATACCTGAAAAGCAAGCACACACGGCATGAGATACAAAACCAAGGGGGGACGGACATGCAAGAGGTATTAGGGTAGGGAGACATACGTATGGCTTGACCCATATAGTGTCCCAGGGGCGATCCTTTCTTCCTTTTGTTCAAGAACCTTCAGGAGCCAAGCAAGGAACATCAGCAACGAATACTAACAAGGATACCACAAACCCCACTAATACCACAAACATTTCCTTACCTGGTACAATGGCCGTTCTGCCTGCTTCTCAGTCTCCTTCCTCTGCAGCTTCCGAAGGTCAATAACATCAGGTGTTTCAACCCCAGTTGGAGTACTGGTTGGAGGCCCCAAAAAAAAAAGGTTAGGCATTCATGTCTACTGCATCAGCATTGCTAAAGAAAAGGAAAACCAAGGGCCTATAAAACACTAAAGAAATAAATATAGTAAATCACCTTGAGATAGTATCGACAGACTGAATTCCGTCTTCCATTTCCTCGTCTTCCATTGGTTCTTCCTCTTCCTCCTCCTCTTCCTCTTCCTCCTCCTCCTCTTCCTCCAAATCCCCCCAGTGTTTGCTGCGATCAACAGGTTCATCCTGCAAGGTTGAAGAAAACAAATAAGTTCAGTTTATAAATTGGTTCTGAACTCTGCAGTATTTATCCACTAAAACATAAAGTGAAACATACATCGTAGTTAGGTTCATCCTGCTGCAGAACACCAAAAACGTCTCCATAGAGTGGACGTCCATGCTGTTGCCAAGAAACAATACAAGAGCTTAGGAAAGGAACCTTGAGTACATCTAGACAGTGTAAAAGCAAGGTTTCAAACTTTCAATAGAAAACATACCTCATCAACTGGTGGCTTTCCCCACTCCCCTGGTCTATAACCAAAACTGGCACCAGGGGGGATTGGGGCATTTAGACCTGGGATCTTCAGTTGGGGATACGATGGAGGTGGACCATAGCGCTGAAACGTTTATACATTGATTTAAGTTAGCCAGTAACAAAGGCATTATCAATAGGAGAACGGCTGAATTCAGGTTAAAAGAACAAACCTGCATGTTTATAAGCCATGGGGGAGGGGCACCATCAGGCATACCAAGAGCATCTTTAAGCTCACGAGAAAGCATGCCTGGCTTCATTTCCCTCAGTTTAACCTGTTGAATGAAGTAGAAGTTAAGAACATGGTGTTATCACACCAAAGCCATACATTGACATCTGGTTGCAGTTATAACACACAAAAAAAACATAGGTACCTCAAATTCTTTGCCTTCATAATACAGATCGCCATGACTAGACAACTTGGGTTTTGTCTGATATTTGAAGAACGCATCATGCAAAACCTGCCAAGAACAAATTTATTGTTAGACACAACCCATCTGTGTGACAGCCATCTCAAGACCAGGTAACTAACCAAATCTAGGGCACAAATATACTTCAAAAACAGCAACACCAGTAATTGCTAGTAATCTGAAAACTATAATGAATTGGTCACGGCCTTAAGACAAGGAATCAAGATCAGATGTCGAGGCATGAGCATGACGACAGTCAAAAACAACCACACAACAAGATATCGTAAGAATATATGACAAAGGAAGAAAGTACTAGGTAGACATACGTCTGATCATGGTCCTACTGATGCACACAAGCCACAAACTACTTCACATTTCACACTTTGTGGGTGGAAAGAAGTTTACCTGATAATCTATATCCATTTTGCCCATCTTGGGCTGCATACGCTCCCGTTGTTTCTGTTTCAACTTCTTGCTATCCTCTTTCTCAATATAAGCCTGTGCATACATTTAGAAATCAATTAGGCAGTTCATATTCATGGCACCAAACTGGTATGAATAGCTCTGCAGTGTTCCCCCAAGAAAATTTTTGAATAAGCAGAGAGAGAAGTTAATTACCGAGATACCATAAGCAAGTTACCTGTCTTATCTTTTCTATTCCAGTTGCAGCAATGAAGTCAGGAAGCTGGAAAGGCTGTTTCTCAATACCTCTCTTACCCTGAAACAACAAGATAACATTGTAAATTGAATATATACAAACAAGAAACGTTATAACAAACAGATGAATAAGAAAATACTGGTGTCTTAAATATGTTAAAAAAAGGAAAAGCACTTGTATTTCTGGTGTGAATTAATATATAAGGCCATGGACTTCTAGCTGGACCTTAATCTATTCAATTCCACTGAAGAGGGCCTCATGCGTAATAAACTAGTTTCATTGTTTCAATGATCCAATATATAGACTACAGAACCCACTCAAGTATTGCACCAGTAAGCCCAGCCGCCCCAGTTGTTACAGCCATCCCTGCAAGAATTAGGTATCTGTATAAGAGGTGTGAAACCATATGGACATTTCGCTCCCACACCCCCACACCATCAATAACTCGCTGAGAAGAGAATGCAAACACGATATGTATGTATACTGACTAGTTTCACCAAATATAAGCACCCATAGATTCAAACTAAATAGATGTGTTGAAAGTCACAAACCTGCAAGAACTTGCGCTTTTGAGACCAGTGCCTAGGGACAGGTACTGTATTCCTGTATGCCTTGAGATATACAAGCAATTTTGGATCTGCAGCAGTTGCATCCCAGACCTGGACTTGAAAAAAAAAAGAAATATGAGATGAAGATAGATGATCCATACGTAATGGAATTTTATCAGCAAAAATGAAACTGCTGGCTGCAGGTTCACTTAATTGGGAACAAGAGTGCACCTCTACAACGTCAGGTCTGTTGCATATCTGTTTGAGTTCTGCAATCTTCATCCTGCGCTCCAGCTTCTTCTTCTTATTGGACAGCCCTCCTTCTTTCTTCTTGTTTGCCTCCTGCTCATCGTCTTCGTCGTCGTCGTCATCTGAGCCCTTCTTCGTGGCATCAGTGGCACCCTCATCTTTCTTATCATCCTGTCAGCGAACATACATTAGAACACCACAGTTTAGGCTCGCTCATGGACCGACCGACCGACCGACAAACTGAAGAAACACTTTGTAAATCCAAATACCTCGGCCGCTGCTGCGGCAGCGTCCTTGAAGGTGAACTTTTCGAAGATGGCCTTAAAGTCATCGAGGAGAGGGTCGTCCAGCTCGGCCTTCTCCGGCACGTACTCTATCTCCACCTCCACCTGCAGCAAATCCAAATCCAGCAGGCTAAGAAACCCTAGGTTTAGGTTTTAGGCCCCGTGCCGTGCGTGCCTCACTTCCAGGTGGGTACGGAGGATGCGCCGCGGAAAGTCGCTCACCTGGAGCTCGGGATTGGGATCGGCGTTCTCCTTGGCGTCGGAGCCAGAAGCTCCCCCGTCAGCGTCCTGGGCATCGGCCTCGGCGGCGGACTTGTTCTTCTTGGCCTTGCGGCGGCGGCGGCGGCGGTCGGCCTCCCGTGCCTTGGTTTTGCTTACGTTGGGGAGGTCGGAGGCCGTGGTGGGCGCCGGGTTGAGGCTGGGCTCCACCTCGGCGGCGGCCATAGTCGGCGGCGGCGTGGTCGCGAGGAGCAGGAGGAGAGGCGGTGGGCCGGTTGGCGTGGAGAGTGTCCTTGCCGTTTGCTTCGCTTTTGTGCGTTGGTAATAATTGGCCGGTTCTGTGCGTGCAGAGCCCAATGGGACAAACTGGGCTTTATCCTGGCCCACTCGAGAGCCCAATAGGTTTTGCTCAGAGAGAGAGAGAGAAGGCTTGAGGCCCACGAGGTGCTTATATTCTTCTGGGCTCGTATTGGACTTGTTTCGATATCTTCTTTTTGGAATTTGAATAAATGAAATTTGTGTATGGTGGTAGGCTGGTAGCTAACCATCGGGGTGTGGTAGATGCACAACACATGGCTGTTTCAAACGATTTTTTCTGACACCATGGAGTACAGGGTGTGCTAGTGCATGTACGTGGGACTCTTGTTGTTTCTTTTATTTTTTCTGTACCAACATATGCCTAACGGAACTCTCACACTCTCACCGTCCATAAAAAGATCAATTTCTAGTATTTTGCTAAGTTAAACTTTTAAATTTTGACCAATTTTCTAAAAAAAATTACTATGATTTACGGTATCAAATTAGTATTACTATTATTAGATTTATCATAATATATATTTTCATAAGATGTGTATTTTTTTATTATAGATGTTGTTACTTTTTTATATAAAATTAGTCAAACTTAATTGATTAGTACGGATTTGAGGAATTGATTCTTTCATGTTAAATTGCTGAGCCATGGAGCCATTAGGGACCCATATCAATATGGTCCACCTCCGGTCTGGCTGACCTTTGCTGGTCCAAGCCATTGAGGACGTTTATTTTCTTACATTTTGATTGCATACATGGACTGAAATTTTAAGACAATCTGCCTTCAAATGCTAATATCTATTTAACCATATATCCGATTTGTAATAGTTTTTATCATAATAATCCTAATAATTTTGTATGATCTTATCTACAAAACAAAATCTCACATGACCATATTTTATTTAAAGAAAAACGATAACATATAGGCCCTGTCTTACTTACAATGTTGTCGAAATTTGGCCAAGTATGGTCTTCAGATGTGTTTTTTTTAAAAAAAAAAATCCGGACTGCTACAAGAATTTTGGCCAAGAATTTTCCATTTTCACGACCATTCCACCAAATTTTTGCAATATTTGAAAGTATGATATGCAGGGTTCACATGTCGTTTTTCCTTCAAAAAAAATGGGATCGTGTTTTGTAGATGAAACTACATGAAATATTATGGTGAAAAAAGATTACAAACCGGAAATATGGTTAAAAAGATATTAGCATTTGAAACTTGATTATCATAAAAATAGTAAATAATATCGCTTCCTAGGCCACAATATGAAGTAGGTTCTTCAATTTTATTGACAAATATGAGAGAAGCCGCCTTTCCTATAGAACTATCGCATACACTCCCTCAGACGCATAAAAAGTGTGTTATTCTCGCTTCTCGATATATATATATATATATATATTGATGATAATATATTTGTTTGAGTATAAATCTAGTCAAATTTAAGAAAGTGTGTGTGACATGAGTCCTATAGTGGCTCTTTTTTTAATGGAGGGAGTATAGAAGAAAGCAAGATGATTGGACACAAAGGCGTGTCCGGAGTAGGATGGGTTGGGAACGCTGGCTGAAACAAGTGATGCAGGCAGACATGACTCAATCCAAATCCTTCTTCCTGCAATACATAAGTACTGTGAGAAAAATGGTTGATTCCGTTAGCAAGAGAAGGCTACCATGCAAGGATGCTTTTGTAAAGTAGTTTTTTTTTTCATAACAGACTTCGTTAACTTTAATAGTAACGTAGCCTAAAATGCTTCCAGAGCCCCAGGTTAGAAACTGCAAATGCCTCAGACGGTGGAAGAAAGATAGCTGCCATGAGAAGAACTTGTACATGAGAACTCGGGCAACGGCAGCGGCAGCAGATGAAGTAAAGGCCTGATGGGCTAAAGAGTGATTAGTAGTAGCATTTAGTGAGCGGGTGAATTTTGAGAACCTTGAACTCCTTCAATTTCCTGGCATTGCTTCCAGGAAACCTGTCTTTTATAAAGTAGTTGTGCTATATTTACAGGAAACAATTGCCAGAAACAGACTGAAGATGGTATATACTTCGCTTCCATATTAATAATTTCCAAGATTTGAAAGAAGGTATTGACGACTCTTATCATTGGTAGCCTAATTAATTAATATATTTCACTTAATCTTGAAAGCTAAAATGTTTACATCCCTTTGGAAAACACATGCTCTTTTTCCTGTGTTTTTTCGTATAAATTGACTTGATTCATGTGAAGATTATGCATTCCAACAAATAGGGTTCCTGCGGTACTTTTCTAGTTGCAGAAAGATGGTGGTCTCCCAGCAAGTGAAATGCCAACGGGAAATATGGTCTATTTGGAATGCAGGAATATGACGAACAATTGCATATATGTATGCATCAATAAATAAATAAATGTGCAACCGACTGGCAAAATCAATCAATTAAGTATAATATGATACTCCCTCCATCCCAAATTGTAAGTCATTCTAAGAATTTTATTATATAAATTTGGTCAAACTTAGAAAAATTTGACTCTTCAAGATTCTTGGAATGACTTACAATTTGAGATAGAGGGAGTAGATAAAAGCCAACACAGCTGCCAAGCAATATATATTTACCTTGAGAGATGGAGGAACTTGGAGAACTCAGAGGGCAGGAAGGACAAGGGACAGACCGACTTTGGTTGGGTCAACACAATCTTGTCAGTATGAAGGTCCGCGAACCCAATGAGATACTGCAAACCTAATTGACCTGGAGCACCGAACCTAGGAGGAGATGGTGACCGGTATGTGTCAGCCACTACAACATGTGCTGCTTGTTGTGTGGAAGGAGCTGCGGATGCATTCTTTGACTTGCTTGCATAATGGTCCATGCCATGGCGAGTTGTTCTCCCTTCTGCGTGACGACCTGCAAAATGATGTTCAACACAAAACTTGATCATCACATGTTCTTAGACAAAAACACAAAATAATTAACTATGCAAAGCTCACAATCATAGAGATTATGCATTCCAAACACTTGCTGTTCTTGCGAGCAGCAAAACAGCTAGCCCAAACACTTGCTGGTGCATTGCACGCCATCAGCATCCTCTCGTCATCCCATCTAAAACCACTCTCAGCCAACAAATCTTTAACACTACGAGAATATTCTTTGTTTAAATCTTGCTCCTTCCGCTTGACTTGGCTAACTAAAATGATGCATTAAATTTTGTATTCAGGCGACAAAACAATGTTAATTTGTCTGCCTCTTTGCTCGCAAAAAAAAATGTCTGCCTCTTTACTCCCAAGCATTATGGATGTGTTCTAAGCTAGTCCAAGCACATCATGCTTGTTGTTTCACAAGATCAATAAAGAATAACTTCATCTGGTGATTCCATGTTGCTCTCTCTGTGATCCTTAAATTTGCGTGTATTAATAAATATTTAACAAGTTTGGCTCACCAATGTGCAGCTAAAAACTCATGAAATGTGACACGACTGAAATAAAACGTGTTACCTGTTTCTTGACCAGAATCTGTACTAGTCGTCTCATGGTCACCGTCAACGTCGTCAAGCATATCCAATTGAGTAGTAGTACCTCGGTACGACATCTTTTCCCTAACAAGAAAATTATAACATCCCAAAAATTCACATTCAAAAATCACTCGTATTAAAAATTATTTTCAAAATATATTTCAAAAACTATAAAATAATTTGAGCTCTATAGTATCTCCATCTAATTCTTTTTCCATCCATTCTAATTATCCATCTTTAAATATAACCTGCACCGCATGGCATGAGCATCATATGTCCGCTACTTATCCCTCTTGCTCGCTCGCTCTGCCCGATACCCGGCAACGGCGCGTGCGCCGACCCCACCACCATCAGCGCCGCAGCGCACTCACGCCCGGCCCCCTCGCCGAGCGCACTCGCTCGCGCGCGCACCGCGGCAAGCGGGCCCCACCTCTTGCCTTTTCCCGCGCCTCTTTTGCTGTACAAAAAGATAGCAAGTCGCAACGTACAACTAGGCACCATTTATATTTTCGCGCACAAATAACAGCGAGTACCAGCAAGTTTACATGCAAGAAAGCATAGCAGTGCACCCACACATATGAATATATCTCATGCATGCATGCATGCAGGACAAGCATGCCACCGTCCATTTGCATGCACCTGCATGCAAAGGACATGGTGATTAGGCACCGTCCATTTGCACGCACCGTGCATGCAAATGAGACATTGCCATTTGCATGAAAATTAGGCACCGTCCACCGTCCTGTCGTCCTGTGTAGCCATGCACTACAGTAGCAATTCTAATGGCACGAAGCTGAGCACCAGAGGCATAACCTCACTCCTCTGGCCTATAAAAAGCCAGCCTCGGGTGCTCACTCTCACCACCCGAGAAACACGTTCACTCACTTGCTCACTCGCTCTCACTTCGCGTATACCGTATACGGCCATACGCACAAGCCGAGCTCGACTGTCGTCGCAAGACGAGGTGAGCAGCTCATGAGCATCTCCTTGCTCTTCTCTGTCTTTCTGTAGTATTTTTCTGTATTTTTCCATGTATTTGTCTGTACCGGTTCACTGCCAAGAACTCCACGAATAGAACCATGACATACAGAAGAGTTCTAATGACCCCTGCTAATTTCTCTCTAACCATGCATGTGTGGGCCAAGCATTAACTCCAAATAGTACATGCATGCATGCAACATGCACTACCAGCCAAACAAATACCCACGTGAAGCATCCATTCCTTAATCATCGTTAGCCTTTTTCGCATGATTAAATTCCGGCCATTTCACAAATGCCACATGCTAACTCTGATTTTAATAATTCTTTTTCCTAAATTCATCTAAAATCATGATCTACCTCCCATATTAATTTCATGATTTTTGGAGCTCATTTGAATTTATATGATTATTTATCTGTGCCTATTGTTTGTGTCGTTCGTTGCGTATTTTAGTTGACGGAGTGAACGAGCCGGAAAACGAGAACGTTGGAGACGAGTACCGCGAGTTTGACGCCGAGGACCCGGACTGTCAGCAGGAGTTTGCCGAGGACGCCGACGGAGGCAAGTCCAACCGATCCCCTTTGATGCATATTGATCCTATTTTTAAACACAACCCGTAGAAGCCGTTTTAAATATTGCATGTACGATATATGTACGAAGTATTTTCGCTGCTTAGTAAAAACCTGTTGAATAGCCATCCTTGAATTGATATTACCCGATAATTGTCTTGTTCGAACCTAGGAACAAATAATATGCTATGACAGAAATATTATTATTTAGTATGCTTAGGACTTGTTACTCATCCTGGATACTCATCGCTATATTTTATCAAATATAATGATTTTAAAAGTAAAAGGTGTGAGTGGTGAAAATAAATTGTGGGTATTGTGAAAGAGTTAATGAACAAGTTATAGATGTGATTACTATGGAGATGGGACGGATGGGATCTCTTTTGGGGATGCCCTGGTGTTGTGGCTTATACCTTGCGGGGTTAAGCGTGAAGATATCCGTCGTGTCTCGATTAAGGACTGAGTTGATGATTCATCTTGCCTAACTCATTTATCGTACAACCACTCGCCTTGCATGGGAAAGGCTTAGTCTAAATCCCTTTAGTTAGTATGGCAATCACCTGGAGGCAGGTGTGCAACGGGACACTAAGTGATGTATGTGAAATTGTGAAAATATATGAAAAGAGCTTTGTGAATTATTGTGGTATCATGAGATGTGGCCTTAGTGTTCCCGTGGTGAGCGCCATTACTTAGCTATGGAGGGTAATGACTTTGATGGATCTGTGCTTGCACGACGGTGTAAGTTATGGTATCCTACTTGTGGGGAAAGTGTACAACCTCTGCAGAGTGTAAATCTATCTGGATAGCCGTGTCCGCGGTCTCGGACGGGTTATGGTTTGGTTTCAACAACTAGATGGGTTGGTATGAGTGAAAGCATGTGAGAGAGTGTGATTTTGGAAATAAATGCTTGACTGCCATTGTGTTGTGGGAACAAGGGTTTAACAACACTTAAAATTATGATCAAACCCCCATTTTTCAGAAATACTATCATATGTGAAAAAAGAGTTCTTTTACAACAGTATTTGCGAAATGAAACCTTGCATGTGTAAAAAGATAGCTTTATGCAAATAAAACTAAGCCTCATCCTTGATTTATCCATATGCATATATATTGTTATCCCCTTCCGTAGGGTAAGGTTGGATTTGCTGAGTACTTTGTACTCACCCTTGCTTTATTAAACAGAGGAAGATCCGGACTTCGATCCCGAAGTGGCGTTCGAGTAAGGTCGTGTCTGCACCCAACTAAGCCTGTGGCATTGGGACTCGTCAGATGTTCGATGGCGATATCGTTTGTTTCTGGGTCCTTTGGACCTGTGTTGTATTTTGGTGTCTTATTATTATAGCGTGCCTTCCTTGTCCACGCTTTCCAAGACTACTGCGCTGAAACTTATCTGATGTAATAAATGTGTTACTAGCCTCCTAGGACTAGTATTGTATCACATTTGAGTTCCTGGTTTACTAGTGGCGCTTCAGGTGGTATCAGAGCCGTAGTTGGCTGTAGGACGCGACCTTAGGCTTTTCTGGACCAGTATTTTACTAAATAAATATATTTTACAAAAGTTCTTACCCTCTTCCCTCTTTTTGAAAAAAATATTTACTCTCATCTATTTCTCTCAGATGGCAGAAGGTGTTTGGACCAGCAGTTACTGTCTAAGTGTAGAAGGCTTTCCCAAGCTCTTGTATGCTACCATGCAGAAACTTGGAATCAAGGATCGCCCAGAATATGAAGGCAGAGAATATGAAGAGCATGAGACCGAGCGGTGTGAAGTTACCGTATATATTGGGAAAAGTGAGGACTTCCCTAATATAACTGAAGCTTGGAGCATGACTGCGACCGGATTTCGGTTTGCAGATACATATCAAGCCGTCGCCCGCAAAGCCTTGAGGTACCTATGCCAGATCTACGAGAAGCCCATCACCCGTACACCCATGAGGTTCTTTCCACCCGACGAAAAAGACCGACCAGTTTGGAGGACCCGCATAGAGCTCTTGCAAGGACGTTACTCACTTGAAGATGACCCAACTGTGGTATTCATGACCACATACCTACTTGCTCTAGATAAGCAATATGATGAGCAGGCCTCAGAGTTAAGGAAGTGCATCCATCGTGCGGAGGAAGCCGATATCACAGTTAGAAAGCTCCATGTGCAGCTTGCGGAAGCTCAGGCCCAAGCAGCTGCAGCCGAGAGTCGTGAAACTGCCATTGCTGAAGTCTTGAAGGCAGCTGAAGACCGCCATGCTCAGGAGTTGAAGGATGCCTACCTTATCACTAGGATCAAAAGAAGGATGTTAGCAGAGGAAGACCAAGAGCCCATAGTCCTAAAAGGTATCCCAATCATGTCCCTAAAAACCAAAAGCAAGATGGACATAGAAGGGCCATCAGCTCCCCCACCCACAGAAGCCTCTCATGAAGCTTTAGAGTTGGAGCCCAGTAAGGAAGAAGGATTTCCCCTCCTCACCCAGCCACCACCAAAGGAAGACGGTGACCCACCTCTTAGTCCAAAAGAAGAACCACAAATGCCGGAAGCATGATCCTCCTCAACACCAAGGGAATGAAGTCGTTCTGTCCGAAGAAGTTGAAGAATAGTAGCACCTAGTTCCTCCTTATGTCTTGGGGAAGTGAAGTTTACTTCACTTTTGTTCAACCCTCAAAGTAGATGAATCGTATTGTAGTACGCTTATTTCCTCCATTACTATGTTGTAAACCGCCCTCTTATTCAAAATATATATTTGTGCTTGTTGGTTGTGCTAAATAATTGAGTGCTCTATGTTGTTCCCTTACGGGATAGCAAGTCTTAAGACTTGCACCTTTTTAAAATATAACGCCTTAACAAAAAAACAACATCACTCAATAGATCTAACCCTTATCTAATGCTTTCTCATCTTAACCAACAGATGCCTCCCAAACCAGCTACCCGCTCTCAACCAAGTGGTCGTGCAGCTAGTAGACAAAGCCAAAATCCAAATGGAAGTCAAGCCAATGCAAATGTGGATGGTATTCATAAAGATGAAGTGAGTCAGACTAGGAACCATAATGAAGGAGATGACTTGCCCCCTCCTCCAGTAATTGACTTGGCACAAGTCATGGCAACTCAGACTCGCCTTCTGGAGACCTTGGCTCAAGGCATGAACCGCCCTAGGAACAACCGTGGAGCCGGAGTCCAAGACAAGATGACTGAGTTCATGAGGCTTAAGCCACCCACCTTTACTGGATCTGACAACCCCATGGAAGCAGATGATTGGCTTAAGGTGATTGAAAGAAAGTTGGACACAATCCACTGTGATGGAAGGGATAGAGTTCTGCTAGCATCTCATCAGCTCACAGGAATTGCCCTTTCTTGGTGGGAAGCCTATAGTGGAGCTGTGGACAATGCCAACACGATCACATGGGAAGAATTTGTGGATGAATTCCGCCGGTACCACATTCCAGATGGAATCATAAAGCTAAAGGCTGATGAATTTCGCAACTTGAAGCAAGGAAATAAAACCCTGAGTGAATACATCTTCCAATTCACTCAGTTGTCTCGCTATGCCCCAGAATTGGTCAACACTGATGCTAAGAAGCAGACAAGGTTCATAGAAGGATTGACCTGTGAGCTTAGAACCCTCATGACCCCACAGATCTATCCAGACTTCAACACCTTGATGAACAGGACCATTCTAACTGATGTGGCCAAGACTGAAGAAAGGAAAGAGAACAAGCGCAAGTTTCTAGAGCGCAAGGTTCAAGATGGTGCTAGATCCCAGAGGCTGAAAACCTTTAGCCAACCAAGCCAGCGGACTCAAGCCCCAATGCAGTTTCGCTCTCCTGCTAGTGTCTCCAATAACCAAATGCAGTCATCATATCAGCCCAAGACAACCTATCAGAATCAAACTTATGGCAAGACTCAACAGAACAGCACTGGTCAAGTCACAAACAATGTTAGAACTTGCTTTAATTGCTATGAGACTGGACACTACATTGCCAACTGTCCCTACAAGAACAACCCACCAGCAGTATCCACTCAGTCCCACACTGTTAATGGACCAAGACCTGCAGTGTCTGGAGTCAACCGTGGTTTCCCTCGCAACAATAGCAACACCAACAATAATAGCCAGATGATGAAGCAACCTCAACAATCGTATGGTAGAGCCCGTGTCAACCATATTCATGCTCAGGATGCTCAGACTGCTTCAGGAGTGGTACTTGGTGAGTTCTTAGTCGATTCAGTACTTGCAACAGTATTATTTGATTCTGGAGCATCACATTCATTCATATCATCAAGTTTTGTTGAGAAGCATCAAATACCCACAGTACTACTAAAGTTACCCCTAATAACCCGAACACCTGGGTCTGACATCAAATGTCATCTAGGTTGTTCAAATGTAAGGATCATTCTAAGTGGGGTAGTTTTCTTAGCAGACTTAGTAGTGCTCAAGTCTAAAGGAATAGATGTTATCCTTGGAATGGATTGGTTAACCAGACATAATGGAATTATTAGTTGTGCAACCAAGGAAGTATCATTAGTTAACCATGAAGGGATTAAAGTGAAATGCCAAACCCGAGGGTCTAAAGTTAATCCAATGGTCTTCAACTTGGATGCAAGGACCATAGAGGAAGTACCAATAGTGCAAGAATACCCTGATGTATTCCCTGAGGAACTACCTGGAATGCCACCAGACAGGGATATAGAGTTCATCATTGATCTTATCCCTGGGACTGCCCCCATAGCCAAGAGACCTTACAGAATGGCTCCGGCAGAGTTAGCCGAACTAAAAGAGCAGCTAAGAGAATTGCAGCAGAAAGGTTATATCAGACCTAGTTCTTCACCATGGGGAGCCCCAGTCTTGTTTGTGAAGAAGAAAGATGGAAGTATGAGGATGTGTGTGGATTATAGGTCCCTAAATGAAGTCACCATCAAGAATAAGTATCCCCTACCAAGGATAGATGACCTTTTTGATCAGCTTAAAGGAGCCAAGTATTTCTCAAAGATTGATTTGAGATCAGGTTATCACCAACTCAAGATCAAGAATAGTGATGTCCCCAAGACAGCCTTTGTAACCAGATATGGACAATATGAGTTTACAGTGATGTCCTTTGGATTAACCAATGCCCCTGCCTATTTCATGAACCTCATGAATAAGGTATTCATGGAAGAGTTAGATAAGTTTGTTGTAGTCTTCATTGATGACATACTTATCTACTCTAAGAGTGCTGAAGAACATGGGCAACACTTGAGAGTAGTGTTGGAAAAGCTAAGAAGACACAAGTTGTATGCTAAATTCAGCAAGTGTGAATTTTGGCTTGAGAAGGTTGCATTTCTAGGCCATATCTTGACAGCTGAAGGAGTTGCAGTTGACCCTGAGAAAGTAGAAGCTGTCTCCCATTGGCAGCAACCCACCAATGTGAGTGAGGTTAGAAGTTTTCTTGGATTAGCTGGATATTATCGAAGGTTTATAGAAGGATTTTCCAAGATAGCCAGACCCATGACAGAGCTTCTTAGGAAGGATAAGAAATTCACTTGGACAGAATCATGTGAGAAGAGTTTCCAAGAGTTGAAGAAGAGACTAACAACAGCACCAGTGTTAACCTTGCCAGACATTCACCAAGATTTCATCATATACTGTGATGCCTCAAGACAAGGTTTAGGATGTGTTCTCAAGCAAGGAGGAAAAGTGGTTGCTTATGCATCTCGTCAGCTTAGACCTCATGAGCAAAATTACCCTACCCATGATTTGGAGTTAGCAGCGATAGTACATGCTCTCAAGATTTGGAGGCACTATCTCATTGGAAACAAGTGTAAAATCTACACTGATCACAAGAGTTTGAAGTACATCTTCACACAGTCAGACTTGAACCTAAGGCAAAGAAGATGGTTGGAGTTAATCAAGGACTACAACCTTGAGATTCATTACCACCCAGGAAAGGCCAACGTGGTAGCAGATGCCCTAAGCAGAAGGTCATATGGACAGCAGTTGGTGCCTAAGAACACTCACCTACAAGAAGAGATAGCACAGTTGAACATGCATATAGTACGTCAACCTCAAAATGGCAGTCTGATGGTGCAGCCAACTCTTGTGGAAGAAATCAAGCAGACACAACATAAGGATAAGGATCTGATGAAGATTCGTGAGCAAACTGGAGAAAATAAAGCTCCATACTTTAGAGTGGATAACAAAGGAGTATTGTGGTATAAAAACAGGATTTGTGTGCCCAAGGAGGGAAAGTTTCAAGAATTAATCCTTGATGAAGCCCATAACTCAGCTTATTCTATCCACCCTGGTGCCACCAAGATGTACATGGACCTAAAAGAAAGATATTGGTGGAATGGCATGAAAGCTGATGTGGCACGATTTGTTGCACAATGTGATGTTTTTCAAAGGGTTAAAGCGGAGCATCAAAAACCAGCAGGCTTGCTCCAGCCATTGCCTATTCCTGTTTGGAAATGGGATGAGATAGGCATGGATTTTGTGAATGGATTACCCAAAACTCTGAAAGGAAATGATTCAATATGGGTAATAGTGGACCGCCTTACTAAGGTTGCTCACTTCATACCTGTGCGCACCAAATATAGTGGAGACAAGTTAGCCCAGCTATATGTGGATAACATAGTCAAATTGCATGGTGTGCCAAGTAGGATTGTATCTGACCGAGGTACCCAATTTACCTCTAAGTTCTAGAAAAGTTTGCATGAAGCTATGGGAACCAAGCTAGATTTTAGCTCGGCTTATCATCCTCAAACAGATGGTCAGACTGAAAGAATAAATCAGATTATGGAAGACATGCTAAGAGCATGTGTGCTCACGTATGGTAAAGATTGGGAGAAAAGCCTAACTTATGCGGAGTTCTCCTATAATAACAGTTACCAAGCTAGTTTGGGCATGTCACCTTTTGAGGCCCTATATGGAAGTGTGGGGGTATAAACCCCTATACCCTTACGGCTAGACTTCAGCTAGGAAGCTTGGCCCACTACGAGACGAGTTCAAGGCTTGATCCGACAGCCTGTGTTTCGTGCAAGGAAACAAGACGTGGAGATCAAGCAGGATTCTAGTCGGTTAGAATAGGAATTGATACCGAATTATCCATGGCAATTGTAACCGACTAGGATTAGTTTCTAGATCTGTAACCCTGCCCTCCAGACTATATAAGGAGGGGCAAGGGACCCCCCTAGGGCGGATTATCTCAACACAATCCAATACAACCAGACGCAGGACGTAGGTATTACGCCAACTCGGCGGCCGAACCTGGATAAAAAGCTTGTCCGTGTCTTGCGTCACCATCAAGTTCGTAGTTTGCGCACCGTCTACCGATAAACTACTACCGTGGGTATACCCCAAGGTAGACTGCCGACCAGCTTTCGTCGACAGTGGCGCGCCAGGTAGGGGGTGTGCGTGCAACTTTTCCGGCGAACAAGATGGTCACGATCCCAGCTTCCGCGACCGTGCCCGAAGGCCTCACGTTCACCGTCGGCCAAATCACGTGGACGACACGCAGCGGCGGTTTTGCGACCATGGTTCCGAAAGAGATCCAGATCCAATCTGAGATCACGTCGTCCCCGACCACGCGCGTGACGACACCAAGCTCCCGACCACCGCTCCCGCTCTACAAGGGAAGGGAGATCGACTGCTCGGGCCTCCTCCAAGCGCTCGATCGCGCCGACTCCAGGCTATCCGAAGTCTCCGAGCTAATAGATGGAGTTCTGCGCAGACCCGACCAAGCCGCTCAAGCGGATTCTTCGAAATTCCGCCGGCCAACTCGTGTCACCACACGCGAACGGCTGGGAACATCCCTGACGATAACCTCAACCCCCTCAGGACGATCCGTCGAGCTTAAAAAGGATGACCGTCCTTGCGGCCTGAACAACTCGGCCTCTGTTTATTCACGGCACGTCCAATCCGTTTTCACCAAAGCGGGCTGGTCGCCGACAAGGAACAATTGCCACCATGTCAACATGGTGACCATCCGAGAGCTACGGGACGGCCAGGTTTCCAGCACCAACTCAAGCACCGGCTCCGTCCCCACCGAGGTTGTGAACACCGAAGACGAGGACTATGACCCGGATTTCCCTTCGCACCCTCCGGGTTTCGACCGATTCCCGGTATTCCCCCCCCCGGCGAGGGGATATTGTATTCAATGTCAGCGCCGACGAACCAGCCGTTGACGGAGAAACAGACGACCAGAGGCAACTCCGCGAACAGCGTAACGCCGAGCGCGCCCGACGGCGTGCAGACGAGCAACAGCAGACGCCGCCAGGCGACCTCAACGATGCCTTCGACATGGTCGGGGACCAGCCGGTCTACAAAACGCCAAGTGCCAACGTGGCTGTCGCCATGGCCAATCTGGACCGGCTTCCTAACACCCCCGAATGCCAGGGAGTCCGGACCAGTATCCGAGCACACCTGATCGCCGCAATGGGACAGACAGCCACCCTGCTCAAGAGAGTCCAGGACGCCTCTTATACGGAAGCTGCCTCCGACCAGACTCATCGTAGCCGGGCCTCACCCAGCAGGCGTCGCCGCAGCCGCTCCCCCGACAACCGTCGATGGGACTCACGGCGCGATGATGGCGGTCGGGACACAGATGGCCGCCGACAGCAGGACCGCGTACGCGGCCAAGAAGAAGAAGATCAACACAGGGATCTCCGCCACAACATCCCTCCCAAAGATGCCCGAGACCGCATCAACAGGCGCGCCGCAGAAAGAGCAGTCCACGAAAACCTGCGCCGCATCGAGTACGACGCGACCCACGGCCCCCCGGGCCTAAGGCAGTTCTCGTCACACCTCCGCCAAGTCGTGTGGCCCCGCAATTTCAAGCTCGAAAAACTTAAAAAATACGACGGCAAGGAAAATCCAGAGAACTGGATCACTCTCTACGAAATCGCCGTCCGATCAGCGGCAGGAGATGAGCACGTCATGGCTAATTACTTCCCCGTAGTCCTCGACCAGGCTGGTCATCAGTGGCTTCTCGGCTTGCCCGAGGACTCCTTCGACTCTTGGGAAGAGCTACGTCAGGCTTTCATCGACAACTTCATCGCCACATGCGAGCAGCCCGGAAACAAGTATGACCTTGAAAGGATAAGAGACAGGAAGAATGAACCTCTGCGCGAATACATCCGACGATTCTCGGATATGCGTCTCAAAATCCCGAAGATTTCTCATGACGAGGCTATATCAGCCTTTATCAAGGGTTTGCGTTTCCATGAAGCGCTGAGGAACAAGCTATTGCGAAAGCGCCCATCAACAGTAGCAGAGCTCCTCGCCACGGCTAAAAACTACGCCGATGCTGATGACGCAGAAAAACTAATCCGAGACGACGCAAGAGGTACCGACCAGCCCTCCCGGCGAGACGACGGTCGTGGTCGCTACGACAATAGAAATCATCGCCGCTCCGACAACCGCGATCACCGAGAAGGTTGGGATCGGCGGCGCGACAGCCGCGACGACTTCAGAGGAAAGCGCCCTCGCGAATACGACCACGAAGTAAACACGATCAAACGTCCCAATGGACGACGGGACTACCAAGACGACTACAACAAAACGTTGAAGGGACCGTGCCAGCTACACCCGAAGTCTAACCATACCATGGAAGAATGCCGCGTCCTCAAAAGTATCTATACACGGCGGGCCGCCCAAGAAGACACCGCCAAGAAAAGTAGCAAACGCGACGGGCACGACCACGAAGACGAGGATGAGGACCAAGACAGGGACCCCCGACACCAATATGTCAGCCCTACCGACGTGGTTCACTCCATTTTCGGGGGCAAGGTCTCCACTGAGTCCAAGCGAGAAAGAAAACTGTTAAAGAGAGCCTGCCTCAACATAGACAGCACGGACGGGCTGATCGCAGACCCGAAATTTCCCGCCTGGTCCCACAGGGAGATCGCGTTCAGTAGGAAGGACCAGTGGGCTGCTATCCCAGAGCCGGGTCGTTTCCCACTGATCCTTGATCCCTGCATCAATAGTATCAGATTCGAGCGCGTGCTCGTGGACGGGGGAAGCTCCATCGACATCCTCTTCCGCAACAGCCTGCCCGCCCTCAAGATATCACTGGCGCAGTTGAAACCTTACGACGCCCAATTCTGGGGGGTTTTGCCAGGTCAAAGTTCGGTGCCCCTCGGACAGATAACATTGCCCGTCCAATTCGGCACACCCGATCACTTCCGGACGGAGTTCATCAACTTCGTAGTCGCGGACTTCGACGGGACCTACCACGCCATACTGGGCCGCCCATCACTGACAAAGTTCATGGCAGTCCCGCACTACTCATACCTGGTGCTTAAGATGCCCACGGAGAAAGGCGTCCTGACCGTTAGAGGCAACGTCTATACTGCGTACACCTGCGAAGAAGAAAGCTTCAAGATCACCGAGGCAATTGACCTCTCAATCCGCATGGCAGAAACAGCAACCCAAGCCGCACAGCTGCCCCCCGATCAGCTCCGATTACCCGAACAAGAGACAGCCAGAAAGAATTCGAAATCCAAGGAGTACAAAGAAGTGCAGCTGGTCGAAGGTAACCCCGAGAAGACAGCCCTCATCGGGGCTAATCTGGATCCAAAATAGGAAGACGCGCTCGTCAGGTTTCTAAGGGACAACGTGAGCGTTTTCGCATGGAAACCCGCAGACATGCCCGGTGTCCCACGAAACCTGATCGAGCACTCCTTAAACGTCTCGAAGACTGCAAGACCAATCAAGCAAAAACTGCGACGGTTCGCTCGTGACAAAAAGGAGGCTATTAGGACAGAGATAACACGGCTTCTAGCAGCCGGATTCATAAAAGAGGTGTATCATCCCGATTGGCTCGCCAATCCGGTTCTTGTACGCAAAAAGAATAATGAATGGAGAATGTGCGTTGATTACACCGATCTCAATAAGCACTGTCCTAAAGATCCTTTTGGTCTTCCGCGCATCGACGAGGTGGTCGACTCAACGGCCGGATGCGAACTCCTCTCCTTTCTAGATTGCTACTCTGGTTATCACCAGATCTCGTTAAAGGAAGAAGATCAGATCAAAACATCCTTCATCACACCCTTCGGCGCATACTGTTACACTACCATGTCTTTCGGACTTAAAAACGCCGGGGCCACTTATCAAAGGGCCATCCAGCAATGCCTCCACGACGAGATTCGCGATGACCTCGTCGAGGCCTACGTGGATGACGTAGTCGTAAAAACAAGGGACGCGAGCACCCTGATCGACAACTTAGACCGAACCTTCAAGGCACTCAATAGGTACAAGTGGAAGCTCAACCCCAAGAAATGCATTTTCGGCGTTCCTTCCGGTCTCCTGCTCGGCAACGTCGTCAGCCGCGACGGCATACGACCAAACCCTTCAAAAGTCAAAGCCGTACTCGACATGCGACCACCGAAGAACGTCAAGGACATTCAGAAGCTAACCGGATGCATGGCCGCCCTCAGTCGTTTCATCTCAAGGCTGGGAGAAAAAGGCCTCCCTTTCTTCAAATTATTAAAAGCATCAGAAAAATTCTCCTGGACCGAAGAAGCCAACGCCGCGTTCACTCAGCTTAAGATCTTCCTCACTTCACCGCCTGTCCTCACAGCGCCTCAGCCTAATGAAGACCTGCTCCTTTACATTGCTGCAACCGACAGGGTTGTTTCCACGGCAATAGTGGTCGAGCGAGATGAACCAGGTCACGTCTTTAAGATCCAGAGACCCGTTTACTTTATAAGCGAAGTTTTAAACGAATCCAAGACCAGGTACCCACAAATACAGAAGCTTATATACGCCATTCTGATAACGTCAAGAAAACTGAAGCACTACTTCGACGGCCATCGAGTCCTGGTGACAACCAGCTTTCCTCTCGGTGACATCCTGCGCAATAAAGACGCCAATGGCAGAATCGTGAAATGGGCAATGGAATTATGTCCATTTTCCCTGGAGTTCCAGAGTCGCACCACTGTCAAGTCCCAAGCCCTGGTCGATTTCATTGCCGAATGGACAGATCTCAACGAACCCTCCGTTCCCGATGTCTCAGACCACTGGTCCATGTTCTTCGATGGGTCCTTGAACATCAACGGTGCAGGCGCTGGGATACTGTTCGTATCGCCCAACAAGGACAAACTCCGCTACGTCCTTAGGATCCTTTTCCCGGCGTCAAACAACGTCGCCGAATACGAAGCATGCTTACACGGCATACGACTAGCCGTTGAACTGGGGGTCAAGCGCCTCTATGTCTACGGCGACTCTGCCTTGGTCATCAACCAGCTCAACAAGGAGTGGGACGCAACCCACGAAAAGATGGATCTCTACTGCAAAGAAATTCGCAAATGGGAAACTAACTTCTATGGCATAGAGTACATCCACGTGGTCCGGGACAAGAACCAAGCAACAGATGCGTTGTCAAAGTTAGGCTCATCTCGGGCCCAGATCCCGCGGGGTATTTTTGTCCAGGACATCCATGGGCCAAGCGTAAGCCCTCCCCTGGTCGACAAGCAACCCACCGAGGCAATGCTCATAAATGACGCCACTCCGGCAACCGGTGGGCGTGACTGGCGTACCCCGTTCATCAAATACATATCAGACGGAACAGGCTACCAGGACAAAACAGAAAACGAGCGCCTCATCCGACGATCAAAGAACTACATCCTGGTCGACGGAAAACTCATGCGGAAAAACGCAAGCTCCGAAGTGCTGCTCAAGTGTATACCCCAAGATGATGGTATTAAGCTCTTGGAAGACATACACGCTGGATCCTGCGGCAACCACGCCGCATCTAGAACGCTGGTCGGAAAGGCTTTCCGAGCAGGTTTTTATTGGCCAACAGCGGTCGGCGACGCAGAAAAACTGGTTCGGCATTGCGAGGGATGTCAGTTTTTCGCTAAGAGGACCCACGTACCTGCTCATGAAATTCAGACTATCCCGTCGTCTTGGCCCTTTGCTTGCTGGGGGCTTGACATGATCGGACCATTTAAACCAGCCCCGGGCAATTTCAAGTTTGTCTTCGTGCTGATCGACAAGTTCTCCAAGTGGATCGAATACATGCCCTTGGTCAAGGCAACCTCCGAGAAGGCCGTGGAGTTTCTCAATCAAATCATACACAGATTTGGTGTCCCGAACAGCATAATCACCGACCTGGGCACTCAGTTTACTGGCACCACTTTTTGGGATTTCTGCGATGACAGAGGCATAGTCATAAAATATGTGTCAGTAGCACATCCACGTGCTAATGGTCAAGTCGAACGTGCTAATGGAATGATCGTTGATGCCCTAAAGAAGAGGCTGTACACTGAAAACGACAGAGCACCCGGTCGATGGATGAGAGAATTGCCGGCAGTAGTCTGGGGCCTCCGAACCCAGACCAGTCGAAACACAGGGGTGTCTCCCTACTTCATGGTATACGGTGCAGAGGCGGTCCTGCCGGCTGACATACACTTCGGATCTCCTAGAATCGAGCACTACGACGAGGCGACTGCCGACAACGCCAGAGAACTCGAAGTCAATTGCATGGAGGAAAATCGTTTAGTTTCATGCCTCCGAACAGCAAAATATCTCGCGGCAATCAGGCGATACTACAACAGGAACGTCAAGGACCGTTCCTTTGTGGTCGGCGATCTGGTGCTTCGATGGAAAACGAACCAGGAGGCAATGCACAAGTTATCCACTCCCTGGGAAGGACCCTTCGTGGTAACCGAGGTCACACGGCCTACGTCCTACAGATTGGCATACCCAGACGGAACACGAGTGCCTAACTCTTGGCACATCGACAAGCTGCGACGATTCTATCCATAAAGTTTTAATGATTTTCTTTTGTAAATATCTTATAGTTTTTGATAATAAGATTCTATGTCTCTCGCCTATACTTTGTTGTACGCAGCACCCAGCAAAACTCCTGCAATGGATGCTCTTGGCGACAACCAAGACAAATACGGTGACACGTCACTCAGACATTCTTACAGCGCTCAAAACAACAGTCATGACAAAAAAGAAAACTTTATTACAAACTTTACATACAAAGTTTACAATAAACACCCTGACGGGCAGATACTAGTCTATTCCTACAGACTACTTTATTGGCCTAGCTGCTCGGGCTGATCACCCGCCTGGCCTTGCTGCCCGGACGAAGGGGTCGGGGCCACCGGCGCCTGGCTGGTCGAGACCGCAGGCGTCGACCGCCCATCTCCAGCAACGGACGCGCCCGACAACTCCCTGGCCGACCTATCTGAGCTCGGCTGGTCTGGAGGCGTGGCCGTTCCGCACAGGTTGATGTCGCCGATCACCGTCGACGACAAATCCAGCAGACTACCCCGAAGTTCGTCCGCTTCCTGTGGGCCGACTTCCTTCGGGTACCCCTTCTCCAGCCTGCTCAAGTCAACCAGGGGGTAGTGGGCGCGCACCATGCTGAGGACGTGCGCGCCGGCAAACTCCCCGGCGTCCTTCACAAACTGCTGGAGCCAGTCCCACGCCCGTTGCGCCTTCTCGACTGGGGTCAACTGCGGCGCGCGGGGCTGGCTCTCCGGGAGCTCGGGACTGATCAGGTCCAGGACCGGGGACACTCCCTTCCAGATCTTGCAACAGTTGGCCTTCCAGGAGTCCCGGTCCCTGATCAGCTCATCCAGGTGCTTCTTGGTGTTCACCTTGAGCACTGCAAACGAAATGAAACGTTACCAGACAAGCACAGGGCAGGCAGCAATCAACAAGGCGGCACTCATTACCAGCTAACTCCCGGTCTTTTCGACCCAACTGCTCCTCCGCTCGCCGCCTGGATTCCTGTGCACTGGCGAGCTGTTGGCCGAGCCGCTCCTTCTCTTGTTGAAGGCTCGCCACCTCCTCCTCCAAGTCTGCGTGAATCCTAAACTGGTCAGCAAAGCAAACTATACAGGTATGCGAAACTGCTCGGAGCGTGTGACTAACCTTCCTGCAGCCGGTACTGGTCGGCCAGGCGACGAGCGAGGTCGAGACGACGCTCCTTTTCGGCGCTCATCTCGACCACCTTCTCTCCGACCTCCGCCCGCAACCGGTCCACCTCAGCGGCAAGGGCCTTGTTGTCGGACATGACGCCTTCTATCTGGTCAAAGCACCGTTTCCGGTACTTCACCGTTTTCATGACGTCCTACAAAGCAAGCATATAAGAATGCGCAGAAGACAAGGCAAAAGAACGCGCGGCAGCTCAAAACGCTGCTTACCTTGACTTCGTCAACAAGGCGCTTGGCCGCGCGCTCCACCCTGGCGGCCTCTTCGGACTCGGCAAGCTCCTCATGGCCGATAAAGTGATCCCCGCGTTGGCGCCACACATACACGTGTTGGCGGCCATCACGGGGACGACCCTCGATCTCCTCTACCTCGTCGTCGGAGGCCGCTCTGGTTTCCTCCTCCTGGGCTGCGTCACCCCCGGTGGTGGTCCCAGGCGCCACCATCCCTTGGACCAAGCCTGGGGAGCCCGCAGCCGGAGAGGCTCCTGCTCGGGGTGACAGGGGGACTTCACTCCCCCCGGCAGGAGGAGCGGTCGGAGACTTTCTCCTCTCCGGGGAGTCAGTTGGGGGAGCCTTCCCAGCCCTGGTCGGGCTGCTTGTGGTAGTAGGCGCCGCGCTCGGGAGCCCCTCCGTGCTCCCAGGCGCGACTGCAGCTGTCGGCTGCTCCGTAGTCTGGGGGGCCGCATCCCCAGAACCGCGGGCAGGCTCGCCCGTTCCCTGGCCAGCAGTTTGGCCAGGGTCGACATCCGATGCCGCACTACAGGAACAAAAGTTAAAAAAAAAAAGAAAAAAAAAGAGAGAGGAGTCCAAAATACGTAAGTTGAACACTTACAGGTCTGACCGCCGATGGGTCGCGGTGAACCTCCTCCTCGCCCGGCCGGTCGGCGCCTGTGCCCCCACCTCGGCAACTTGCGGGGCAGCCGCGTCGCTGGCCACTCGATCAGTGGCGACCGGCGCAGCGTCTGGGCGGTCCCGAGGCCGTCGGACCAGCGACGGCGCAGCCTCCTCGTCGTCCTCGTCGTCGTCGACGATCCGCACGAGCCGACGACGCTTCGGCGCTTGGCTGCTCTCCGCCGGTAGGTCTGCCGGCAGCTCCGGCGTTGGCAAGGGATTCGCCGGCAATGGCCTTTTCCCCGCTACCCTCTCCTCGGAGGTCGGGACGGGGCGGGCTCGGTCCTCTTCCGACGGGACCTCTCCCACAGGATCTTCCATCCCCGGTGCCAGTGATGCGTACACTACGCACCGGTCGACATCACCGACCTGCAAAAGCAACAGAGGTGAGCCAACTGCAGACGACATAAGAATGATCAAACGGGCTATGCTACATACCTTTGGTGCTGGTCGTCCTAGCTTGAAGGCTTGCACCCGATCACTGCTACGGGTGAAGCCCCCATCGGCAAAGTTAAACAGCTCGTTCAGCAGCTGTTGTACCTCCGCCTTCTCCAGGATCTCCGACCGCATCCTGGTCGGGTCTGCGCTTCCGGCATATTCATACGCCGAGTGCACCCTCTTCTGGCAGGGCATCACCCGGCGGCAAATGAAGTTGCCGACCACGCTAAGCCCATCCAGGCGCGACCAGTCGATCAGCTTCATCAGATCCGCCACTTGACCGTCGTACTCCGGGCGGTCGCTCCAGCTCGCCCTCTTCTCGGGAACGTACCCCACGTCGCAGAACGTGGAGCTGCCCGGTTCCTCCCTGACGTAGAACCACCTCCTGTACCATTCGGTCAAAGAGGTGTTCCATGGGCAGTGCAGGTAGCGGTTCTTCATCCCATCACGAAGGTTGAGGTATACTCCACCTGCAACCTTGGAGCCTCCAACTGCTCCCTTCTTCCTCAGACAGAAAAGGTACCGGAAAAGATCAAAGTGCGGCTCTATGCCAACATAGGCCTCGCACAGATGGATGAAGGTGGAAATAAGGAGAATCGAGTTCGGGTGCAGATTGCAAATCCCGATCTCATAGTACAAAAGAAGACCCTGTAGAAAGGGATGAACAGGAACACCAAAGCCTCTCTTGATGAAATCTTCAAAAACGACGATCTCACCGGCGCGAGGGTCGGGGTAGCTCTCCCCTTCCGGCGCCCTCCAGCCGCCGAGCTCTGCGCCGTGCAGAAGCCCCATGTCGACGAGGTCACCAAGAGACTTTGTGGTGCTGCGAGATTTTTTCCACTCCTTGGCCATCAGTTCGGCCCTCTTCCTGGAATCGCTCTTCGCCATTAGAGGTGCGAGTGTGCGCTGGAGCTAGGAAAGTGCAGGAGATTGGAGAAGATGAAAGCGGAAGATTTGACGGCAATTGCAGGAGAAGCGGTACAGGAGGTCCTATTAGGCCCTTATAAACCCGCGACCCCACCTCTCCCACTTCCTGTATTCTCGGGAAGTGGGCAGGCCATGCGGCGGACGCGGCGTTTCAGTTTACAATGATTATAGGCAATTAATGCGGCGGAGTTTTCGTACCAATTGATGGTTTCCTTTTCTCAAACCATGCAAAGAGCGGTTGTACAGTTGCCAGGCGCGGCTTTTCATGCATCCGTCTGACATATCGTCAGGAGACCCCGTCATGTCAACTTTAATGGGAAAGACTTTTTCAAAAGTAAGAAGACACATACGCCAGTGAGTCAGCAATCCGGGGACTGCACCGACCACCGAGCACTCGACGCTCGGGGACTGGTCGCCCAGTCTATCAGCTCGGAACATCAAGGGCTGCACCGACCACCGAGCACTCGACGCTCGGGGACTGGTCGCCCAGTCTATCAGCTCGGAACTTCAAGGACTGCACCGACCACCGAGTACTCGACGCTCGGGGACTGGTCGCCCAGTCTATCATCTCGGAACTTCAAGGACAGTACCGACCACCGAGTACTCGACGCTCGGGGACTGGTCGCTCAGTCTATCGGTTCAAAGCTTTAAGGCACGCACCGACCATTGAGCACTCGATGCTCGGGGACTGATCATACAAGTATAATAACATGTAATTCTACGCAGCACATTAAGTGCCTGGGGACCGGTCGATTGGCATCTTCGATTGCAGACGAGCATGACATGCTCGGGGATTGGTAAATTCAATTTTTCAGACCTTGCTACAAGGCTCTTACTTCGCCTTCCAGCAAGCTCGGGGACTACATCGGTACGATGCATCTAGCGATGCATCTCAGTCTCAAAACTACTTTGGGGAATTTTCTTTTGACCCTGGCACCACGTGCCTACGTCACCTACTACCAGGCTCGGGGACTAAGTGGGCACACTTCACCTAGCGGTGAATTTGCTTGCCTTTTTGATGCTTCAACCTTTCAGAAAGGCAAAGTGGGCACACTTCACCAAGGAAGAAATTTTTTTAGAGCACCATGCATTCTTCGAACAACCTGCTTCTTCGATGTCGACGTTTATCAACTGTCCCTCGAGTCGGTCAAGGAACCGTTGCGACTGTTTGGCCGATTTTCCCGCTTATTAAAGACGACAAGCCTCGCTGATTGAAGAAGCTCAAGACGGTGTGTTACATCACAATACATGGCGCTCGGGGACTAGCTGTGGGGGTATAAACCCCTATACCCTTACGGCTAGACTTCAGCTAGGAAGCTTGGCCCACTACGAGACGAGTTCAAGGCTTGATCCGACAGCCTGTGTTTCGTGCAAGGAAACAAGACGTGGAGATCAAGCAGGATTCTAGTCGGTTAGAATAGGAATTGATACCGAATTATCCATGGCAATTGTAACCGACTAGGATTAGTTTCTAGATCTGTAACCCTGCCCTCCAGACTATATAAGGAGGGGCAAGGGACCCCCCTAGGGCGGATTATCTCAACACAATCCAATACAACCAGACGCAGGACGTAGGTATTACGCCAACTCGGCGGCCGAACCTGGATAAAAAGCTTGTCCGTGTCTTGCGTCACCATCAAGTTCGTAGTTTGCGCACCGTCTACCGATAAACTACTACCGTGGGTATACCCCAAGGTAGACTGCCGACCAGCTTTCGTCGACAGGAAGAAAATGTAGAACCCCATTGATGTGGTCAGAAGTTGGAGAACGAACCTTGCTTGGACCAGCCCTTATAAAAGAAGCAGAAGATCGTGTAGCTGAAATCAGAGAAAAATTGAAAGAGGCACAATCACGTCAAAAGAGCTATTCTGATAAAAGAAGGCGGGAGTTAAGTTTTGCAGTTGGAGATTTTGTGTATGTCAAAGTTTCTCCTATTCGAGGAACTCGAAGGTTCCAAGTCAGAGGCAAGCTAGCATCTCGGTATATTGGACCATATCAAGTATTACAGAGGATTGGAGCTGTAGCCTATCGTATTCGGCTACCTGAAGAATTGTCAGATATACACAATGTGTTTCATGTCTCCGAATTGAAGAAATGTCTCAGAGTACCAGAGGAACAAATATCGCCAGATACACTTGATTTACAAGATGACCTAAGATATCAAGAAGTGCCAATAAAAATCCTAGATACAGTCACCAAGCAAACTCGAACGACAACAGTCCGAATTTGTCGTGTTCAATGGAGTAGACACACTGAAGCGGAAGCAACATGGGAAAGAGAAGATGCCCTGAGAAAAGAGTTTCCTCACCTGTTTAGAACGCAGCCGAATCTCGAGGACGAGATTCCTTGTAAGTGGGGTAGGTTTGTAACATCCCAAAAATTCACATTCAAAAATCACTCGCATTAAAAATTATTTTCAAAATATATTTCAAAAACTATAAAATAATTTGAGCTCTATAGTATCTCCATCTAATTCTTTTTCCATCCATTCTAATTATCCATCTTTAAATATAACCTGCACCGCATGGCATGAGCATCATATGTCCGCTACTTATCCCTCTTGCTCGCTCGCTCTGCCCGATACCCGGCAACGGCGCGTGCGCCGACCCCACCACCATCAGCGCCGCAGCGCACTCACGCCCGGCCCCCTCGCCGAGCGCACTCGCTCGCGCGCGCACCGCGGCAAGCGGGCCCCACCTCTTGCCTTTTCCCGCGCCTCTTTTGCTGTACAAAAAGATAGCAAGTCGCAACGTACAACTAGGCACCATTTATATTTTCGCGCACAAATAACAGCGAGTACCAGCAAGTTTACATGCAAGAAAGCATAGCAGTGCACCCACACATATGAATATATCTCATGCATGCATGCATGCAGGACAAGCATGCCACCGTCCATTTGCATGCACCTGCATGCAAAGGACATGGTGATTAGGCACCGTCCATTTGCACGCACCGTGCATGCAAATGAGACATTGCCATTTGCATGAAAATTAGGCACCGTCCACCGTCCTGTCGTCCTGTGTAGCCATGCACTACAGTAGCAATTCTAATGGCACGAAGCTGAGCACCAGAGGCATAACCTCACTCCTCTGGCCTATAAAAAGCCAGCCTCGGGTGCTCACTCTCACCACCCGAGAAACACGTTCACTCACTTGCTCACTCGCTCTCACTTCGCGTATACCGTATACGGCCATACGCACAAGCCGAGCTCGACTGTCGTCGCAAGACGAGGTGAGCAGCTCATGAGCATCTCCTTGCTCTTCTCTGTCTTTCTGTAGTATTTTTCTGTATTTTTCCATGTATTTGTCTGTACCGGTTCACTGCCAAGAACTCCACGAATAGAACCATGACATACAGAAGAGTTCTAATGACCCCTGCTAATTTCTCTCTAACCATGCATGTGTGGGCCAAGCATTAACTCCAAATAGTACATGCATGCATGCAACATGCACTACCAGCCAAACAAATACCCACGTGAAGCATCCATTCCTTAATCATCATTAGCCTTTTTCGCATGATTAAATTCCGGCCATTTCACAAATGCCACATGCTAACTCTGATTTTAATAATTCTTTTTCCTAAATTCATCTAAAATCATGATCTACCTCCCATATTAATTTTATGATTTTTGGAGCTCATTTGAATTTATATGATTATTTATCTGTGCCTATTGTCTGTGTCGTTCGTTGCGTATTTTAGTTGACGGAGTGAACGAGCCGGAAAACGAGAACGTTGGAGACGAGTACCGCGAGTTTGACGCCGAGGACCCGGACTGTCAGCAGGAGTTTGCCGAGGACGCCGACGGAGGCAAGTCCAACCGATCCCCTTTGATGCATATTGATCCTATTTTTAAACACAACCCGTAGAAGCCGTTTTAAATATTGCATGTACGATATATGTACGAAGTATTTTCGCTGCTTAGTAAAAACCTGTTGAATAGCCATCCTTGAATTGATATTACCCGATAATTGTCTTGTTCGAACCTAGGAACAAATAATATACTATGACAGAAATATTATTATTTAGTATGCTTAGGACTTGTTACTCATCCTGGATACTCATCGCTATATTTTATCAAATATAATGATTTTAAAAGTAAAAGGTGTGAGTGGTGAAAATAAATTGTGGGTATTGTGAAAGGGTTAATGAACAAGTTATAGATGTGATTACTATGGAGATGTGGCGGATGGGATCTCTTTTGGGGATGCCCTGGTGTTGTGGCTTATACCTTGCGGGGTTAAGCGTGAAGATATCCGCTGTGTCTCGATTAAGGACTGAGTTGATGATTCATCTTGCCTAACTCATTTATCGCACAACCACTCGCCTTGCATGGGAAAGGCTTAGTCTAAATCCCTCTAGTTAGTATGGCAATCACCTGGAGGCAGGTGTGCAACGGGACACTAAGTGATGTATGTGAAATTGTGGAAATATATGAAAAGATCTTTGTGAATTATTGTGGTATCATGAGATGTGGCCTTAATGTTCCCGTGGTGAGCGCCATTACTTAGCTATGGAGGGTAATGACTTTGATGGATCTGTGCTTGCACGACGGTGTAAGTTATGGTATCCTACTTGTGGGAAAAGTGTACAACCTCTGCAGAGTGTAAATCTATCTGGATAGCCGTGTCCGCGGTCTCGGACGGGTTATGGTTTGGTTTCAACAACTAGATGGGTTGGTATGAGTGAAAGCATGTGAGAGAGTGTGATTTTGGAAATAAATGGTTGACTGCCATTGTGTTGTGAGAACAAGGGTTCAATAACACTTAAAATTATGATCAAACCCCCATTTTCAGAAATACTATCATATGTGGAAAAAGAGTTCTTTTACAACAGTATTTGCGAAATGAAACCTTGCATGTGTAAAAAGATAGCTTTATGCAAATAAAACTAAGCCTCATCCTTGATTTATCCATATGCATATATATTGTTATCCCCTTCCGTAGGGTAAGGTTGGATTTGCTGAGTACTTTGTACTCACCCTTGCTTTATTAAACAGAGGAAGATCCGGACTTCGATCCCGAAGTGGCGTTCGAGTAAGGTCGTGTCTGCACCCAACTAAGCCTGTGGCATTGGGACTCGTCAGATGTTCGATGGCGATATCGTTTGTTTCTGGGTCCTTTGGACCTGTGTTGTATTTTGGTGTCTTATTATTATAGCGTGCCTTCCTTGTCCACGCTTTCCAAGACTACTGCGCTGAAACTTATCTGATGTAATAAATGTGTTACTAGCCTCCTAGGACTAGTATTGTATCACATTTGAGTTCCTGGTTTACCAGGGGCGCTTCAAAAATGAAATCTATATCAGCAAGACAAAAACAAGGCATGTTGAACTTGATTCATGTGAAATTGATGTATGATTATTCATGTGAAAGTACTTTAATTCTCTAGCTGCAGGAAGATGGTGGTCTCCTAGTAAAACGGCAACGTGATGGGATCTGTTTGCAATGCGGGATTTTCGTATATACATTCAATTCAATTTCTCACAAAGAAAATACAGGATTCAATTTCCGAAAAAAAAGCATGTACCAAATAAATTGCATATATTATGTATGCATCAACAAATCGACCGGTGTCTGATGATGAACAACTCTGCTCCACACAATGATACAACTTAAATAATAGTGTGCTTCAAACTTGATATCTTATCGGTTTATACAGTGCATAAAAATAGCCAATAAAAGATCCCTCTAGTTATGCCGCAACATGCATGAAACAACAGGTCCTTCAATTTTGTCGACGAACACAAGATAAGCCTTTCATAGTTCGCAAATTTTTTTGTTTTTGGGTACTGTAGTATTTCGTTTTTATTTGACAAACATTATCCAATCATGAAGTAACTAGGCTCAAAAGATTTATCTCACAAATTACAGGTAAACTATGCAGTTAGTTTTTATTTTCGTCTATATTTAATATTCTATGCATACGACCAAAGATTCGATGTGACGGAGAATCTTAAAAATTTTTGCGAACTAAACAAGGCCTAACAAAATGGTTGGACTGCAAGACGACATGTCTACGATCGGCAGGAACACGTGATGTGCGCAGAAGTGTCTCAATTCCTATTTTCCCTCTTTCTGCAATACATAAATAATATTGCGACATAAATGATCTAGATGGATGATGTTCAAATTAAACTTGCTTCAGTTAGCAAGAGAAGGCTAGCATGTAAAGATGCTTTGTAAAGTAGCAGTGCTATATTTATATGAAACAATTGACAAGAACAGATAGTGAAGGTAATAATTTATACTCCCTCCATCTACGAAAGAATTAATTTCTATGATCCTTAGACGGAGGGAGTACTTCACTTCTTTTTTTTTTGGATTTTGACACTGTAACACTTTCGTTTTTATTTGACAAACATTGTCCAATTATGAAGTAACTAGACTTAAAAGATTAATCTCGCGATGTACAGGTAAAGCATGCATGTATCGTAACATTTGATGTAACAGAAAATCTTGAAAAGTTTTTGGTTTTTGGAGTAATAAACTAAACAAGGCCTTAATTCGGGATATATGCAAGAATTTCATTGGTTTTTGGGGTGAACACAGAAATAATAATAAAGAGCACTAATTAAACGGACGAGCTCTAAGTGAAATGGTAATGAGATGGGATCCATTCGGGATATATATGCAGGAATTTCATTGGTTTAGTTTCATTAGAAAAATACAGTATTTATGAGAAAAAAAAATCCATATATATTCCAAACGGGGGACAAACAGTTGCAGATATATATGCATAAATGCATCAATAAAATTAAGACACCTAAATTAAAGGTAACAATACTACTATATCCAAACTAGCAAATAGTACACCTAGCAGTACGTATATTAATAAGAGCAGCAGCAATTATTAATTACTAGTATAAGGAGTAATAATTACCTTGAGATATGGAGGGACTTGAACAACTCACAGGGGAGGAAGGAGTCGGGACACATGGACTTTTGTTGGGTCAAGTCAGCGTCCTCAGTTCCAGTGTCCTCCCTCCCATTGATATACTGAAAACATGAGTGGGCAACCCTGGTGTCCATGTCAATGGTGACCACCCACATCTTCTTCATCACGACGTACCTGCTGAAGTCGTCGGTGATAAGGAAGTGAAGTATGTGTGGCCTGTCGACTTTGACTTGAGGGAACATGAGAATGCTGCGTGGGAGGTGCTCAGGGGGGTTGACAGACCACAGCTCGTCGGAGGTGACCGTGTAGTCCTTGCTCCACACCATGGTGTCCAACACCAGGGTTTGGCAGGTGATGGTGAAGCCTCGTCCTCCCTGCGGCGGCGGCGGCGGCTTTGCCATCATGACGACGGCGGATGACTCTGACGAACTTGAGCGCACGGCCGGCGTCGATGGCGGACGCGCCGCAGTAGAGCCGGCGGCAGGATGCAGGAATGGTGCGAACGTCGTCGTCAGTTGAAGGGAAGCGGACCAAGGAGAGAGTAGGGGTGGGCTCTTGGAACAGGTCACAAAAGAGGATGCCACGGTAGTTGTTCACCCAGCACAGGCGGTTGTGGACAGGGACGACTGTGTCGGTCTGCCAGCTGAAATCTTGCCAGGTAATAGGATGAGACTTGTCACCGCTGCTGCTGCTGCTTGCGAGGACTGGTACGCGGGCAGACTTCCATTGGCCGTCAACAATGGCACCACCACCAGGAACAGGAGATGATGATCGCAGCCAAAAGATGTCAGCATAGACCTTATCAGAGCGGAGGGTGCGGCGACCGTAGAAAAATTTGACTTCTGCCACCGCAAACTCTCGCTCGCCTCGGCTCAAGACGCCCATGGATGCGATGGTCATCACGCGCCGCCGCCAGTCGTGATCAGGAGGAGGAGGACCAAGAAGACGGCGGCGGCGACATATGAGGGTATCATCCATGTGCGGCAAGGTAAAGGGGGGAGTCGTTTGAGTGAGGAGGAACAAGCAGGGTTGCTGCTGCGGCTGTCGTAGATGAACAAGTCCTGCACTAGAGCTCCGCCGCCTCCTCTGCAGGTGCCGACGCGAAACAGGGCGAGATGCCGGTGGGTCGCCAGGATGTCTAAGGACGTCGCCTGTTTGGAGGGATCTGGTGGAAAGCCCGACAGCTGCGCGTACAGCCGGGAGATCGCAGGGGGATCGGCGAGCTTGAAGGCGACGAGGAAGGGGGCGCCCCACGAGGTGGTGCCGGACGCCCTCATGGGCGCCTTGCTCTCGTCCGGGAAAGACTCGTCGTCGTCCCTGCGGAAGACGAAGCGCTCCAGCATCACCCAGTTCCACTCCCACTTGGGAGGTGCCAAGTTATTAGCGGCGGCGGCGGCGGCGGACGACATGATGGCCGCCTGCCGTCAACAAGAGAGGAGGCGGCCGGGGGCTGGGTAGGTCGGTCGACTCGTATCGTATTCGTATATATAAAGCAGTGCTGTACGATCGAGGACACATATGCACATTGGACCATTATTGGGCTTTTATTAGCTGATGAGAGCTGTACGCGTTAGGCTGGGCCAGGATTCTGGGTGTTTTTTTTTTATTTTATGAAAATGGATCGGACAAAAACATAGAGCTACTTGTTTTTTCCTAAGATGAAAACAAAACAATCAAAATTATAGGTAGTTTTTACTTCTGAAAATTCGATTATTGATGTGGTATGCAAATTTATTTATACATATAATACATTATTATGGATGCATTTTTTCTACTCCTCCGAATAGTTACTTTCATCTTCAATAAACCACATTGTGTATACGTGCATACTCATTTATCAATTTGAGTACGTAAATACTCATTTTAAGATACTCCAAAGGTTATCATGTGATTTTTTTTCAAAAGAACACAAATTATTTAATATATTGTTACAATAATATTATAATAGTATGTAAAATAATTATAATCATATACTCTATATATAATTGCATGCTTGACATACGTAGCATTACTTGAAGGTTCACCATAGGCTTAGGTATGATCCTTTCGCAGTCGGCGAAGAAGCGGCGGAGGTTGCCGACTTGCCGCTGGTTGGAACCCGTAGCCCAAGCCTCTCACGGACCGGTACATGTTGTGCGCCGTCACTCACGTCCTTGGTGGCTTCTTACGTCATTGTATTTGTTTTTTCATGTAAAAAAGAAATGCATAAACTTCTTAGCAGAAATATGCAACAACGTGTTTTGATGGTCTCCAAAGACAATATAATTCTTGAGTTTTTAACCCCTATTTTTCTTTTTTTTTAAAAAAACAAAGCATAAAATGTATATTAGTCATATATAATTTTTTTAATTTTTGTTTTATGGTTAGGAATTAACTTTTCAGTAAGCTGGTGGGGGTTGCTGGACAGTCGTGCAAATGCACAATACTTCATGCTTGTGTAAATGGACAAAATGTGCAGGGAGATGGCACTAGCAAAGCATAATATACCAACCACGGCGAGGACTGGAAGACAGATGGAGGCTTTTCGTGATGCGGTATCAGTATATATGTGGCTTCACGGACCTGGGTTATATCGGTCTCCCATACACTTGGGACAACAGGCAGGAAGCAGGTGATAGGAACGTGAAGGTCAGACTAGATCGGGGCTTGGCTAACGATCCCTCTCTGAACCTCTTCCGTCAGGTGAAGGTATGGCATGTTCAGAACACACGTTTTGTGGCCTGGTAATTGAATGGTTGGGCCACACTAGTAGGAGAAGGCAGAAAAAGAATTTCTGTTAAGAGAATATGCCTTGTTTAGTTTGTGAAGCGAAAAATTTTGTGACACTGTAGCACTTTCGTTTGTTTGTGGTAATTATTGTCCAACCATGGACTAACTAGACTCAAAAGATTTGTCTCGTCAATTTCGATCAAACTGTGTAATTAGTTTTTATTTTTGTCTACATTTAATACTCCATGCATGCGTCTAAAAATTCGATGTGACGGAAAATCTTGAAAAATTTTGGGTTTTTGGGTAGAAGTAAACAAGGCCTATGTGGCAAAGTAAACCAAGTTATATGTCAGTGGTTCGTGATGCTTGGTCCTCAGCTACTGGAACAACACTTCTATGGAAGAGGTACAGGCGGGGCTGCATGGGGTGCAATCTAGATCATCGATCTGGGATCGAGACATCTTTGGTTCAGTGATTTTTTTTTTTGAATTTGATGCGCCATGAATTGGAGGAGGAGGGGAGCCGGACTATATATAGGCACTGGACCATCTGCTCGGGAACATCAGATAATTGCAAGAATGTCGAAGATGCTGTCACGAGAAGAGATTATGGTGAAACAACGTGCGAGGATGGATTGGCTCAAAGAAGGTGATCGAAACATAGCCTTCTTTCAGGCCAAGTCAAGGATGAGATCAAAACAAAATTCTATATCATCGCTTGAGAAGGGATGATGGCTCGTCGTGCTAAATCAAGATGAGATAGAGGAGGCAACTACTTCTTTCTACAAGAATTAACCTATTCACGGCGTGTGAAGGCTTGGCTCCTGGTCTTGTCTTACAGCATGTTCCCCAGAAGGTGTACGTCTGTGGCTATGAATGAGCGTCTAGCACGCCTATACTGTGCTAGGGAGGTGGAGAAGGCGCTATTTGCAATGGGAGGGAGCAAGGCGCCGGGACCAGATGGCTTGGCAGCCGGATTTTACCAAATTCACTGGGAGATGTTGGGGCCGAGTATCACAGCAGGGGTGCTAAATTTCCTGAATGGTGGTGCTCTCCCGAGTGATCTCAATCATACGACGGTTGTGCTAATTCCGGAAATAAGGAACCCTCAAGAGGTAAAGGATTTTAGGCCGATATCTCTGTGCAATGTGTTGTATAAAATATGCTCCAAAGTACTAGCAATGAGGACGAGGGAGTTCCTAGATGATATTATTGCAGAGGAACAAAGTGCTTTCGTACCTGGCACATTGATCACCGACAATGTCCTGGTAGCATATGAATGCATTCATTATTTAAAGAGGAAGAAAGGAAAGTTTGGAGCGTGTGCTGTCAAACTAGACATGGCAAAGGCTTATGATAAGAGTGGAGTGGGATTATCTCCAAGGCATTATGGTTAAGCTTGGTTTTCATCCTCCTTTTATAGAGCGGGTGATGATGTGTGTGAAGTCAGTATCCTTCTCTGTCAAAATGAATGGTGAGAGAAGCGCTAGCATGTCGAGACGCAGTGAAGATGGCTGCTCAGTTTGGCTTTCACAAGATTCACTTGGAAACTGATTGTTTGGAGCTCATTCAGCTATGGGAAAAACGTGAGATGCAACGATTTATTATTACACCGATCCTTCTCAAGATAAACGAGTTCAGGCTCGCCTCTTCGGAGTTTGTTTTTACATTTGCTAGTAGATCCTGTAGTAGGGTTGCACATGTTAGCCAAACAAGTCAAAAAACACACCGGTCGGAATTGTGGCATGTAACTCCGGCTTGTGTTTGTGACTTAGTTGTTTATATGAAGCTCCGAAATGATATGAATAGAGGCAAGTTTATCGCAAAAAAGCATAATATACAATACGGTCCTTATGCATGACACGATTCATTCACATTAGGACGTCTCCAATGATTCTCAAAACATATAAATAAGAATAAATAAACACTACAGTGGAGAGTTACGTGAGAGAGGTATTTTTGAAAGATTGTGCTAAATTAGCTATTTACAAGTTGCTAGCTATTTGGGAGTCGCTAGCTATTTAATTTCTCTCCTTGATAGTCAATGAAAATGCTATTTTTTTATTATTTTTATACCTTATCTACCTAGCTATTTGTAAATTATCATTAAAAATATCATCATAGCCAATAAAATTTTTCCTAGACTAGCTATTTGACTAGCCTTAGGCCTTGTTTAGTTCGCGAATTTTTTAGGTTTGCCTACTTTTCGTTTTTATTGACAATTATTATTCAATCATGGACTAACTAGGCTCAAAAAGATTTGTCTCGTAAATTACAGATAAACTGTACAATTAGTTATCTCTTTATCTATATTTAATATTCCATATATGTGATGCAAGATTTGATGTGATGAAGAATCTTAAAACTTTTTGAAACTAAACAAGACCTGACCCTATTTAGTTTGGAGATGAAAAATTTTTGGGTGTCATATCGGATGTGTCGGAAAGATGTCGGGAGAGGTTTTTAGAAACTAATAAAAAACAAATTACATAGCTCGTCTGAAAACTGCAAGACAAATCTATTAAGCATAATTAATATGTAATTAGCACATGTGGGTTACTGTAGCACTTAAAGGCTAATTATAGACTAACTAGACTTAAAAGATTCATCTCGTGATTTTTAACCAAATTGTGTAACTAGTTTATTTTTTATCTATATTTTTTATGTGTCTAAAGATTTAATGGGATGGATGAAAATTTTTTAAGTGGTGAACTAAACAGGGCCTTAGAGCAAGTATTATAGTGGGCTATAAGCTGGCTAAATGGTGAGGTGGAGGAGAGAAGGGAGGAGAGAGAGGAGAAGCAGGCTGTAAGCTTACAGCTAGGTTAGGCATAGGAACGAGATAAATGGACCATGTATTAATAGTGAATAGTTAACTATTGTATGGGTGGACTGGGAGAAGGCTACGATAAACCTTCCAGCCCAACAAATATTGCTCTTAGTAGCACCGTGGGTGGGCGTCGTTGGCGTCGGCGCCTGCGTTTCGTTCCTCTTCTTCCCTCCATCAGCAGCATCACCTCGCTGCGCTCGGGTTCCATTTCCATTTGCTTCGTCTCGGTCACCTCAGATCAGATCAAGGGACGGGACGCCAGCCCACCTGCCACCCTCCTCCTTCGCTCCCTCCCTCCCATCCCAGATCCCCCACCCCAGCCATGGCCACCGCCTTCGAGTCCCCGACCTCCTCCCCCGCCGCCGCGCCCTTCCACGACGACCCTTTCCTCCACTTCGACGGCTCGGCCCCCGCCGCCGACGGCTTCCCGGCCTCCCCGGACGCCTATGCGCCCTCCCCCTTCGGCATGCCCCACTCCAACGGCGACCTCCACGACGACCCTTTCGCCGCACCCGCTGACTCCAACGGTGGGCCCATCCTCCCGCCGCCCACCGAGATGGGGCGCGAGGAGGGATTCCTGCTCCGCGAGTGGCGCCGGTATGGCAACGCTTCCCTTCCCCTCGCTTCTGCTGCCCAGATCTGCCATCCCCCGCTGTCTGCTTACAATAGATCTACGCCTCGGGTTCGGGTCGGCGGATCCCATCGTGCCGCGCCGACCTGCCTAGACTCAGCGCCCTTTGATAGATCTCACCACCTCATCGCAACTAGTAAATCCGTCGGTACTTGCTACTACACACACTACTTGATGGCAGTGCAGTGGCATGCAATTCCGCTGGTGATCTACTCAAAATTCAGTGCATAGGATGCGATCCTCGCTCAGTGGATCCATCAACCATTTCACGTCTCCCTCATACCTTACCTGCCAGTAGTTACCAAGTACATCAATTTATACTGCTTCCTTTTTCTATCATGTTGCGTTGTCTGCCTTAGAATTCTGCATAAGCGATGGACGCCTAATTCTTCTGCATACAACTAATATAAGCGTCTGCAACTTCATTTTGCAATTTGCTAGACCGTGACATGCACATGCTTAAAAAAAGGGCTAGTGGAATCTAGGATGCAGTTTGTTTGGTTGTCATTACAGTAAAACACAAATGCATTGGTGGGGCTACCTTGCTGCTTTGTTAAATCATATAAAGCTTCAGCTTCACTGTTTGTGCATGGTTTGGTCGTACTGTCATTAGTTTTTTTCCCTCCCTTGTAGGGCTGAGAAGCTTGCTGTGCCCACTGAACAGCTATGGTCTTGTTTAGTTTTTGGGTGTCACATCGGATGTTCCATGGGATATAGGGGTGTTCGGATACTAACTGAAAAAACTAATTACATAACTCGTATGGAAACCGCGAGACGAATTTATTAAGCTTAATTAATTTGTCATTAGCACATGTGTGTTACTGTAGCAATTATGGGCTAATTAGACTTAAAAGATTTGTCTCGCGATTTCCATGGAAACTGTGTAATTAGTTATTTTTTATTTATATTTAATGTTTCATGTATGTGTTCAAACATCGATGGGACAGAGTGAAAAGTTTTTGGCTAGGAACTAAACAGGGTCTATGTGTATGAACAACTCTATTTTTTGCTTCATAACATGCACTAGAGCATCAGTATTCAATCCTGGAATAGCACATCCGCATGTTTTAATTTATACCTTCTAGCAATTCCTCGTTTAGTTTATTGTGCGTTTCGTTTGATATATTTCTTCACTATCAGCGATCCTGATAATCTTCCTGGGAGTAAGCCTTGATGTTGTTCTTATTTGTCCCTTGCTGTGTATTATTTTATTTACCTATGTTCACTACTCTCAGTCTGCCTGTTGTAGTTTACTCTATCCTATTCTTCTGGTCATACGACAATTGCATAAAATGGCAGGGTAGTCAAGATAGGCATTGTAACCAGTATTAAATAATGGTTGCTGGTATTCTCTACCTTTCATTCTTCAAAGTGTATGCTAACACCAATGATCAACAGACAAAATGCTATCCACCTTGAGAAAAAGGAGAAGAATGAGAAGGAGCTGAGGAGCCAAATCATCGTTGATGCTGAAGAGTTTAAGAAAGCTTTTGTTGAGAAGAGAAAGCTCAATGTTGAGACAAGCAAGGGCCAAAACCGTGACAGGGAGAAGGTATGATTGGGACCCTGTATATCCTATTCGTCTCTTTTTTAAGATGAAAACCTGGCCATTTTTATTTTCTTATTCTGCTGCTTTGTCGCCAGCTTTTCCTAGCAAACCAGGAAAAGTTCCATGCTGGTGCGGATAAGCAGTACTGGAAGGCGATATCAGAACTTATCCCACATGAGATTGCTAACATCGAGAAGAGAGGGGCAAGGAAAGATAAGGAGAAGGAAAAGAAGCCTGGGATCGTGGTGATCCAGGGCCCAAAGCCTGGGAAGCCAACAGACATGGCACGGATGCGGCAGATATTGCTGAAGCTGAAGCACACTCCCCCACCACACATGAAGCCACCCCCGCCACCTGCTGCAGCCACTGGAAAGGATGGAGCACCAGCTGCTGCTGGAAAGGATGGAGCTAAGCCAGCAGCCCCTGCCAATGGCAGTGTCCCTGAGATGGAAAAGGCCGCCGCGGTGGCACCAGTGCCTGCAGCAGCACCACCAGCAGCAACTGAGCCGATTGCAGCTGCCTAATCTAATCATTTATGGTAGGAGGATGTGAAAAATCTCTTATTTAGAGTTGTTGCAGAGGCGGTGGTGGTGAAACTGAAAACGTGTGAATTTCCGGCATGGTGGAGACATGCACTGTGTATTTGTTAAGGCACCTCGATTCATTTACATTACTATATATTTTTATTGCATTTTGTAGAGAAGGGCATGTGTATCCTGGTTCATGGTAATAATAAGGTTGTATTAGGAGGATGTATGTTTTGGTGGCTGTATTATGTTTCTTCTTCCAAGTGTTGGAAATTTTCCTTTGTTATAAAAACTGATTGTATTGTTCTGCTACTATCTGCTGCATATATGGAGTATATTTTTGTGCATTTTGATCTATCTGAGCTAGGGATGCTTGACTTGCTTAATAGTTGTATATATATTTTGTTGTGAATCGTGTGTGGAATAAACAGCTCTCTTGTGTTGATTATCTTCATTCAGGATGGATCCTGACTGGTTCCTTGTGCTGTTGCGATGTTTTTCTTCTAATTAAATGACATTTGATAAATCTCACAAAATCTGCTTGCTTTATTCCAACTTATGGATCATTTTAGCTTTGTTTTAAGCCAAGCCTCTTTTACTTAGACCAATTGTTAAAAAGTATATCAACTAGCCTGTTCGCTTAGAGCAATGCTAATAATGCAGTCCATGTAAGGTTTTTTATAGCCTTTTTCAGTCCACTCATATAATAGTTAGCTATTGACTATTAATATATGACTCACTTATTTCTTTCACAAAGTTTCTTGGTTCTTATGTCTAAGGTGGCTGTAAGCTTATAGACTGCTCTTCCTCTCTTCTTCATCTTAGCATTTAGCTAGCTTACAACCAATTAATATACTTGCTCTTAGAGCATCTCTAGCAGCTCCCTAATATGAGCCCTCATCTTCCATAAACGTATCATATTGAGGGAGACGATGCAATTTTGTTGCTCCAACAGCTCTTCAATAACATCTTTTTTTTTTGACCAAAAAACACCTCATCTCCCCTAAAAAACGGGACTTGCATCTCCCCAAGTAGATGGGGCCCACCCAAACTGCCCCACCCCAACTGTCGACCGGAGATACATGCTTGCTCGGAGATGGTTTGGCGGCAGCCCGAGGTCACGCTCACGCACCACGACCCAGGTGTATGCCCCGCGCTCGCCGATGTGCTGCTTGCCGGTAGCCTGGAGGCCACTCACCCCGAACACGAGATGGCACGCAGCGCAGCAGCAACCTGCATGGCCACCAGCTGCGTGTTCGCGAGCTCTGTGTCGTTCTGGCAGGCCTTGCAGCACGACGAGTAAGAGGCTGCTTGATTGCCGATGTGCCCTGGTGCTTGCTTGCTTGCCGATGTGGCCCGATCTGACTGCTTGCTAGTGCCCCGATGGCTGCTTGCCAGTGCTTGCTTGCCTGCCGGCCACTTGTTCGCCGATAAGAGAAAGAGGCGTCAATGGGGGGAGAAAGAAGAGGCAGCAGGAAGAGAGGAAGGAGACAAATCTGACGGCTAGGTCCCATGGGTTGGGGAAGTTTTTTCACGATCTGCTAAAGCATCGTCCCCAATAATATAAAAAGGTAATATTGGAGGCCCCTAATATTATTTTATTGGGAATGAAATATTGGGGATCGTTAGAGATGCTCTTAGCTGCATGATTTAAAATAATGTTCGCAGATTTTTTTTTTTGAGAAAAAAATATTGTTAAATGACCAGCGGATTTGATAAATAATCTAAGTATTTTATGGAAGATCTAATTAAGCAAATTTGATGCCACAGATGCTGGTCTATTTTCATATTATAATATTATTATTGGTTAATGTTGGAGAAATTTGATTTTGAAACAATGCTAGAGTGTGATTCGAAATTTGGAGAAATTTGATTTGAAATGATAGCAGATGGTCTTTCACTTGCAGCTGGCAGTGCATCCCTGTCCTGTCTCCTATCCAGCTATCCTGTCCGATGGCTGCAGGTTCCTCCCCCTCCACCTCCAGCAGCCGGAGCCTCCTCGCCACCCGACCCTTGTTGCCGTTGAGGTCGACGACGAGGACGAGGACGAGGAGGCCGCCTCCATCCACATCCATCCCGCCTCGCCTCAGCTGTCTCCGACCGCCCTCTGCCTACTTTTACTCCTACTCCTCCCCGTCGGCGTCGTCGTACAACGGCTGGGCCGACCTCGCCGCGGCGCCCGACACCCCTTTCCCCTTCCCCTTCCCCCTCTCCCTCCCGCCGCAGCCCACCACGCATGGCCTCCTCGTGCTCCTCCCCACCGTCGCGCTCGCCCTCGCCCTCGCCCGCCTACCTCCCCTCCCCCTCCTCGCGGCCGCTTTCACCGCTGGATTCGCAGCCAGGCACCTGTCCTCCTCAGCGCAGCCAGAGTCCCCCCGCCGCCTCTCCGCCCTCCTCGCCGATCTCGATGCCCAGGCCTGCGCCTTGAGGGACGAGCTGCTCTCCGACGCCCGCCCGGGCCTCCTCGTCCAGGCCGTCGATCGCCTGCGCGATGCCGTCGCTGACGCCGCCAGAGTAGCCGCGCAACAAGGCGACACCGTGTCAGATGCGCTCGGACCGCTCTGGGAGGTCGTCGACTATCTCGGTGCCTGGGCTCGCCACGCCGTGCGGGACCTCAGCCTCAGCTCGCCAAGGAAGAAGCCTGCAAAAAGCAACAGCACTTCAGATGTTCAAGTCGTGGCCAATCCCAACAACCAGGCTACTGCTGCTCAACAGCAACAAGAAATTGGGAATAATAAGCCCGTGGATTCTACTCTGCAACAAGAGCCTTTTGCATTTGATCCTTCTATAGTCGATAATGCAAATGGAAGGCCGCTTGGCATGCTGCAGTTTGACGAGGATGACAATGGATCCAAGGATGCAGGAACCCGTGCTGACGCCACCGCCACTCTGGGGGTGGGGGATGCTCGGCTGGAGAGACTAGTGTCCAAGCACAGGCATCGGCGTGACCATGTGCAGAATGATGGCCCATTTCAAGGTGGTTCTACTAGGTTTTCCGCTGAATCCATGGAGTCATCTTTGCTGGAGAGGACGCTTGAAATCCGGGACAGGTCCTACAGGTTCAAGATTGAGCGCCACAGCGACAGTGGTAGCAAGGTGAGTGAAACACAAGACAGGACTGATGACGGCTTTGTCGATAATGCTGCTGGTTTGCATCCTTTATATGATGATGAAGGCGCCTCTGCTGATTCGGATGGCGAGGAGTTCAGCCGAAACGTCAAGGAAGCTGCAGAGATCTTGAGGAAGGCCAGGGAATCCATGATGGCCATGGCTGACGAAGAGACTGCGGATGCACTGCTGTACAAATCAGCTAGGCTCCTTTCCACAGCTGTAGCTTTGAGGCCAACGAGTCTGGTAGCAGTGGGTCAGCTAGGGAACACATACCTTCTCCACGGAGAGCTCAAGCTCAAGATTAGTCGTGAGCTGAGGACACTCTTGGCCAACAGCGGTGCTTTTCTGAATGGAAGGGAGCGTGTTTCACGGTCCAGGAAGGTAGATAGGAGAATCTTAAGCAGAGAGAGCATTTCATCCGCTCTTGTCGATGTATGTGAGGAATGTGAAAGCCTTCTTGTTGAGGCTGGCAGAAGCTACAGGATGGCCCTCTCCATTGATTCAGGTGACGTCAAGGCATTGTACAATTGGGGACTAGCACTTATTTTCCGGGCACAACTACTTGCTGACATTGGACCGGTATGAGCTGCATTTTTTTATCAACTATGATGAATGGGAAGGTCTTGTTTATGCTCTAGAAATTCAAACTGCCAATAATCAATATCCACTTAGGCAAAAAAAAAAAGGGCTGAGGAACAGCGTCAATCTGCTAGTAAAATGCAATGTTAGTTTATGCCTTGCTATTTGTGAAGAAGACTCGCAATATGTTCATGCTGATTTCATTTACTTGAAACATTGATGCAGGAGGCCGCAGTCGATGCTGACCGGGTGTATCTTGCTGCAATTGATAAGTTTGATGCCATATTGTCGAGAAGCAACACTTATGCTCCAGAAGGTTTTTGACAACAATGCTCTGTTGTTAGCCATGTTTGGTGGTTTTGGTTGGATATATATTTGCTGATGCGGAACTGTTATGGCACTGCAGCTCTCTACAGATGGGGCACTGCACTGCAGCAGCGGTCCTATCTGCGGCCTCGGAACAGCAGGGATAAGGTGAGGCTTCTGGAGCAGGCGAAGAGCTTGTTCGAAGATGTGCTATATGTGGAAGCAGACAACAAGATGGTGAGGGAGGCGCTGTCATCGTGCATATCAGAGCTTAACTACCATGGCCGATGGTTATAGACAGTTTGTTTTGGCGGAGCAGCTGCGGGCCTATATGAGCTACCTATCAGGAATCATGATTGCCGGATGAATCAATATAAGCAGCTAGGATGTGATTTACAGGACAGTAGTTTCCTCTGCCTCTTCTGCTTGTAGCAACTCAAGCGAGGAGAGAAACATAAGCTCAGTTTAGTTAGTCCTGCGATACAATGCAATATGATTCTTTGTATGGAATGTGTGGTTGAATCGAATACATAATACAAATGAAAAAATGTGCCATCAATTTTGAGCTGAAAGAAGCATGCATGATGTGATTTGGTTGGTTTTCAGTTAAAAAGAGGGTTACACTACACTAGAACGGTAGAACCTGAAATGAGATGGCAAAGACAGAGAGAAAGAGAGGGCGATGATGACAAGCATGTCAGCAAACATGTTTTCACAAAGGGTAATAATGCAACATCTGTCCCATGCATAGCAAGATGTTTTGGTTTCTCCTTTTTTCATGTGTTGCAACAGGTGGTATTAGTAACAACGACAGCAATTATTAGCAACTTCTTCTTTTTTTAATAATAATAAGAAGAAAAAACACTAGACGAGTCCTGTGTGCAATAGTCCATTTTCACGTTTGCAACTTTTGATTCAGGCTGCATTGTGTGACATGCTCCAAACGAGGCTAAGTCTCAGCAGATGGCGAGCGAATAGCCTGTGGGTGGGCTACAAGAACCTCTCGACCGTTGTTGCTAGCGTGGTGTCCGTGACAGCCCCGATCACCGTCTCCTTCCTCTCCCCGTTCTTGAAAATCAAGATGGTGGGGATGCTTCTGATGCCGTACCTTGTCGCCACTTCCTGGTTCTTGTCAGTGTTGAGCTTGAGGCAGCGCAGCCTGCCGGTGTATGCTCTCGCCACGTCCGCGATGATAGGGTGCATCATACGGCAAGGGCCGCACCATGGTGCCCAGAACTCGACAAGCACCGGACACTCGCAGCCAAGGACGAGGTCATCCCAGGTCGACTCTGCTACATCCAGCACTGTAAAAAGGAAGAATGGTTAGCCTTAGCCATGTCAAGTCTCAGTCATCACAGCAGCCAAACGATGGTTTGCGTCCACCACAAGAGAAGCAGGTTGTGGGAACGTATGCGGATTCTTTTTTTTTTCGAAAGATCCATTACCGGCTTTCATTGAAAGAGATAAGAGCAAATTACAACATGAGATAGCGGCACAAGATGCGCCACTATCACTGTTTTGCCCAGGACCCAGAAGGCTGGTCCCAAGCCACCCCTGAGAAACTAATGGTGATTTACATTAATAATAAAAGACAACAAGTAAAAGGAAGTTTCCTAAATGGTAGGAACCAATGTCAACTGTTGGTGAGTAAGCAGCTCCAGGTCTTGGTTCCCTGCCGTCGTCCAGTTACGCACTGCATCACAAATAGAATGCACAATTTGCTGGACCGTCTTGATTGTTTTCTTGAAAACCCTGCTGTTTCTTTCCAACCATAGCTCCCAGATAGTAAGGATGATGGCTGAACCCACTCCAGGACGAACTGATTGGGGTTTCAGCAATCAGCGAGACAAACCAATCTTGTAGGTGCTCAGTTTGAGTCTAGTTTTCAGGCATCAAGCACGGCATCTGAATCCAACGCCCCACCTGTTTCCAGATTTCCCTGGTCACTGGTCATTCACAGAAAAGATGATGTGTTGTTTCCAAATTCCTCAGACATAGTTGACAGAAATATTCGTTTGGCCATCCCCTTACTTGCAGGCGGGCTGCTGTCCAGATTCTATTTTGCAGCAGGAGCCATAAGACGAACTTGCACTTCGGAGGGGCTTTGATCTTCCAAAGTTGTGTTGCATACTCACACTTAGTCCTTGCAATGAAGTGTGCTGCATAGGCTGAGCTGGCCAAGTAGGAGCCATCTGATGTCAGCACTTATCTGATGGTGTCTTGCTGAAAATCAGCTAGTGTTATGTCTTCTAGCAATACCCAAAGTTGAGTGTATTCGATGATGATCTCGCGGCTTAGGTTGTGGTCAATATCACTGATCCACATATTATCAGCTAGCGCTTGGGCCATCGATCTATTTTTCCTTTTGCTATGTTTGTACAGCAGCGGGAATCGCGTAGCCAGAGCTTCACCATTAAGCCATCTTGAATTCCAGAAGGACGCTTTCTTACCATTTCCAAGCTGGACCACTGTTGCTGCATTGAAGAGGGCTCTATCTTCCTCGGTTATTGGAATCTGCAGGCCTTCCCAAGGTCTTGCTCTGGTGTCCCAGCTGAACCATAGCCATCTGAGCCTAAGCGATTGATTAAAAAGATCGAGGTCTTTGATGCCTAGACCGCCGTTTGGTTGTGGTGCACAGACTCATGTCCATGCCACCTTACATTTACCTCAGTGAGTTCCCCATCTCCAGCCCAAAGGAATTTTTTCCTCAGCTTATCAATTTCTTTCAAGAATTGCTTTGACGCCTTGATCACTGTCAGTAGATAAACCGGCAGCGAGCTGAGCACAGATTTAACCAGCTCTCGCCAACCCGCAACATTGACAAGTTTTCCTTGCCAGCCAGCTTGCTTGCTCTTAGCTCTGTCTTGTATGTATTGCAAATGTACCATTCTCATCCTCCCAAGAGTGAGTGGCAGGCCCAGGTATTGGATAGGAAAGGAGACTCTTCTTCCTGTGAAGTCACCGAGTATCTCATCCATGTCGACATCCTCACATCTGACTGTGGCTACAGAGCTTTTTGCCATATTTATAATTAGTCCAGTAGCCTCGCCGAATGCCTTCATTATCCGCATGATGCAGCTGATACCTTCCTTAATTGGGTTGGTGAAAATCATGACATCATCAGCATACAGAGAGAGACGAAGCCTGGCTTGTCGTCCTTTAAGCGGAGTCAAGTGTCCCTCTTCAGCAGCAATGTCAAAAATTCTGCTCAGCACATCCATCGCCAAGATGAATAAATAAGGCGACAGAGGGTCGCCCTGTCTTAATCCCCGAGCATGCCTCAGTTTTGGACCTGCGCTCCCATTTAGCATGAAGAGAATCTGAGTAACGCTGTTAACCAGTTTGTCCACCTTGTACTGAAGCCCCTATGGCTCAACATCTCTAGGAGATACTCCCAGGAGGAACGTATGCGGATTCATATGTAAACAACAAGCTAGGGCACAGGAAGCCATCCCCCATCACCGAAACAACCATGCAATCACATGCTATCCGTGAGAATCTCCCTAACAAAGTTTGTTTACCTGATAGATAGGTGTGCTAATGCTGCACTATACTGAATGCACAGGAAATGGCAAGAGACCCCGCGCACGCGAATGCTATAAAGTGCAACCATAGATGTCAAGACTCTGCAGAACACACCTTGCTTAAGCCGCAGAACAATACTTTTATTAACTTTATTTATAATCAATGGGAAGAGCAGCAAATTAAAGGAAAAGGATCTTGGTGCTGCACTAAAATGTAGGCCTTGTTTAGTTCGCGAAAAGAAAAAGATTTTGGGTACTGTAGCATATTTGTAGCTATAGTAATTAGTGTCCAATCATGGACTAATTAAGCTCAAAAGATTTGTCTTGCAAAAAACATGCAAACTATGCAACTAGTTATTTTTTTATCTATATTTAATACTGCATACATATGTCCAAACATTTAGTATGAAAAGTTTTTAGGTAGGAACTAAACGAGAAATTTCAATATTTAGGACTCCATTCACATGCCTCTCAAGATTTAGGACTCAATTCGTCTGCCTTTTAAAAAATAGGACTGAACATGCGAATTGCTTCAAGATTTAGGATTTCAAGCATTTTGAGTCATTTCTTTTTTTTCTGAAATGTTTTCACCTCTCCCTGGCACCTAAAATGACCTAAGTGCCCCTTCATCTAACCAACCACCGGTCTTCTCGTCGTCCGCTCCAATCCAGGCAGCACGTCGCCTCGCCCACCACCTCCACGTATCTATCCCTCCTGCTTCCGTCTTCCCAACCAACCACCCGATCTTTTTCCAGCCAAACCAACACACACACACCCTCCCAAGTCCCAACGGTAGCAGAGCGGCGGCAGCAAGTGGCCATCGAGGCGGACGCGGCGGCGAGGGCGGTTTCGGAGACGGCGCCCATGTCCCCGGACGCCGAGGCGGCGGCGGCGGGCCCGGCGCGCCCACGCGGGTGGCTGAGGAAGCTCATCCCAAGAGCCTACCACCTACCCCGGAGCAGCCGGCGCTGGAGGCTGGCCACCCCGTCTGCCGCCAGCGCGTCCAGGCTCGCCTCGTCGCTGTCTCATGTGGTAGATGCAAGGGGCACTTTGGTCATTTTAGGTGCCATGGAGAGGTGAACACATTTCAGAAAAAATAGAAATGACTGAAAATGCCTGAAATCCTAAATCTTGAAGCAATTCGCATGTTCAGTCCTATTTTTTGAAAGGCAGACGAATTGAGTCCTAAATCTTGAGAGGCATGCGAATTGAGTCCTAAATATTGAAATTTCTCGAACTAAACAAGGTCGTAATGTACCTATAGAACACTCACTTAAAAGAGGAAAAAGGAGAATAAACATGGTCAGTCTAGTTTATGAGTAGAGTATGTACATGCAGCATTCTAGATGCCCTGTTTACTATTCACCTAAAAATTTTCGTCCTATGCATAAAGCATTAAATATATTATTAAAAAATAACTAATTACACAATTTGCATGTATTTTACTAAACGAATCTTTTAAGCATAACCTGTTTGCTTGGCTGAAAAGCTCTGAACGCTGATTTGTTGTGATTTGTTGTGAGAGAAAAACACTTCTGAATAGCTGCCAGATTTGGCAGATAAGCTCAAATGAACGGACTTACTTCTATGATTAGACACTAATTGTTATAGTTATAAATATACTACAATACTCAAAAACTTTTCTTTTCGCGAACTAAACGAGGCCTAAGTAATTCAATTCATAAGCAGGCAGCTGCTAATGTACTACTAGTCCTTATCACGCAATGATTACCACCGAAATAGTAATAGGTACTAGTACTCAATAGTGATTGATCAACTAAGCACAGCAATCTGCAGTAGTCAGTATGGAAAGGCGTGAACTGAACTTGGTTTCCCCTGTCAATAATCTTACACTCCCAGAAGCAGCTGCGGCGACGGTCCAACGATCCAATTCGATTCAATTAGAGTTGAAAGGATCAGATCGGTTTGGTAGGAAAATGAAAATCTGACCAAGGGGATTCGTAGGTCTTGAGCCGTTAGTTGCTGCAGCAGCAAGGAGTAGCACAGGATCCGGGGGTCTAGAGATAGTTACCGTGTTGGTCGTCGATGGCGGCGGAGGCCTTGCTGTCGGCGCCCTCCGCGTGAGCCTTGGCCTTGCCGCGGAGGGACGCGGAAGCGGCTACGGCGACTGATAGCTGCGGTGAGGGACGGAAGCGGAAGGAGAGGAAGGAGGCGGCAGTGCGGGAATGACGCGGGCGCCTGGTGCCGAGGGTAGCGGCGGCGATAGTCTCGGTGCCGGTGGCCATGGGAGGCAGGCAAAGGGAAGGAAAGCTAGAAATCCGCTACCGTAAAACTCCCAAAAGTACGTATTTTTCTAGGATGTGGCTGGGCGTGGGTGTACTACAAAATTAATATGTATTAATACAAATTATTCTCAAACCGGGCGTTTGGTCTAGTGGTATGATTCTCGCTTTGGGTGCGAGAGGTCGCGAGTTCGATTCTCGCAACGCCCCTCACACCGTCATTTTCTTTTAAGATTTACAAATGCCTATTTTTTGGAACAACTTGATACATACTATTTCACACCGTCATTTTCTTTTAAGATTTACAAATGTAACAACAAGGCCGTCAAGACTAAGGGGGTGGTGTTTGGTTGGAGACACTAAAGTTTAAAAGATATTATAGCACATTTATAACTATATAGTAATTAGTGTCTAATTATGGACTAATTAAGTTTAAAAAATTGTCTCGTAAATTTTTCTAGTTGTGTTTTTATTTTCGTAAATAGTATATTTAATATGTTATGTATATATCAAAACATTTGATGTGATAGGGACTAAAATTCATAACTCTGAACCAAACAAAGCTTAAATTAGTTTTAGTGTATACAAATAGCATAACTATGGCCTTTGTTTAGTTCGTGAAATTTTTTGGATTTCGCTACTGTAATACTTCTGTTTGTATTTAATAATTATTGTCTAGGTTTAAAATATTCGTCTCATAAACTACAAGCAAAATATATAATTAGTTATTTTTTATTTATACTAGTATAATGTCCGTGCTAACGCTACGGACTTCAGATATATCTAAAATATTTATAAGAATAATTTGTTTGCCAGTAGACAAGATATTAAAAAAATCATACACAAAAGAAAAAACATCTCAATTTATTATATATATATATATATTGTATTAAAAAATATAACAATACATAATGATACCGTGCAACAATAATTAAACTAATAATAAAATTCAATTTATTTTTCAAGAATCAATATCTAGATATTATATAATACAAAATATCTAGAAGTCTTCATCCATGTCTCCCATTGTTTGTACCAAGTATATTGCCTCAAATAATCAACCAAGTACATTGCCTCAGATAATCAATGATGCCACACACATGCTTCCCTTTGTCCACTCCCACAAGGATAGAGTAATCCATGACATTCACCGACTGCAAGTACAATAATTATGTCGACAAATACTTTTATTAAATATATAACTGTCAGTAATTGCGGCAAAGATGTGCTTTATTCTTACTGCGAGGAAACATGTGTCATTCCAAATTGCATGTTGCAAAAGATGCCTTATTCTTAACATATGCAGTAAGACACATCACCACCTGGCTTCCATCCCGGCAACGATAAAATTGACTGTAAGGTCGTATTTGAGGTGTAAGTTACAAGAATACCAATAGTAGAAACATATCGTCTAGTAGGCCTTTAAGTGCATTAAAACATAGGCAAGTCTTCTCCATCAGTATGCCCATTCACCTACATGAAGAATAGGATATGGATTTTAACCAGATAAGAAAGCTCATGGAATTTAGAATTTAGAAATATGGAAGTACATGAGATTCTCAGTTATATATCCGGAAATTCTCATTTGTACTTTGCAGAGTTAGCAATGCAAGCTCACTGTACAAAGACCAATATACCATTAAAATAAACCATTGTTTAGCTAATAAGCTACATACAGTTATTTCAATTAGGCGATCGCTAAGAACAAGCTGAGCACCAATATCTTCAGACACCCTCCTAGCTGCCCGGAACTACCAGAGTACAGTGTATGAGATGCATAATTTAGAAACTGGGGCACCAAGGCACAACTGGGGGAACAATAAGGAATTACACAGTCACAATGAGCACCAACACATATACTGAATCTTTTGTAGATGTACAAAAATCATATAGAAATTCATATGAGGCATGAAGGCACAACCAGGAGCACAATAAGGAAGTACACAATAACGAATTAGAAAAAGGGAAAAAAATCCACATAACTATGAAGAAGTATAGGTAAAAAATGAATTCACCTCAACTCACCCAAACCATCTTGAGATCAGAAGAACCACGTTCAGCAAGGGAAGTCTCCTCAATTGCTGCACAAATTTCCTCTGAGCTTATACCGAAGTTATCCTTAAAACTTGACAGAGTAGAGGGCAAGACAAATAGCTGAGTTTATGCAAGACAAATAGCGAAGTTATCCTCTGAGCTTATACCGAAGTTATCCTCTTGAGAACATAAAATTCAGAGTTTACAATGGTAAGTATATCCAGTCATGGCAAGACAAATAGCTGAGTAAAAAAACTATTCATGGAGTAAAACAGTAAACCCTTATTAGCTACAAATTAAAAAAGGATAGAATGCAGAATAGTGAATCATATCCATGGAGTCCATGTTAGTTCATGTTCACCTCATTGAAACCAGAAATAAGAGAGCATGAAAAATATAAACTATCAAGTGACACATTATGAGTTCTATTTCAATCAATATGCATGAAAAGCTCAAGTTTCCAGAACAAATTTGTATTGTAGAAATTTAGTCATAGGTCCTAAAGAAAGTTCAGTTACTCTCAAACAAATCCCATGTTTATTTACTCACCGATGTCCGATAGAGCTCCACAAACCTAAACTCCATCCTGCTCTGCGCACCTCCGGCAAGCACACATGCCTGCTATATTTACTGTAGCCTGCTGTATTTCTATTCTGCTGGTTCCATTGGAGCGCTGCTCCATCTTTAAGAGAGGGTATGAACAAACATAGAAATATAACATAGATTTTAAAAAAATAATAAGTTGATCATATCTGAATGTTTTCTCAATAGAGTTGTCGAAACCTGTATAAAGCATAAAGACTTGGTCAGTTACACTTCTTTAATCCTCAATAACAATTAAAATAGCAAGTCTACTCATTTTAGGGAAATATATTTGTGTGTAAAATGTTTTGTCGCAGTTCACTGGGTACCGGCGGTTAAATATCAAGCAGTAGTACACTGCCAATTCTAGAAGTTCACTAAACATTTATCAATCTCTTCCTAGAGGCAAGCACATTATGAGATGATGATACTGAACATGCAAATAAAGCACCACTGAGTTTCACACAGCTGATTACTCACAGAGTTTCAAGAGGGAGATTGGCTAAGACATTGATATAACCAGTAAATTAGTTGTTCTGCAAATACCTGAGAAGAAGAGGAATGGGTTACTGCAAAACATTCTAACGAGGCATTAGGATCTGAAAATAAACCGACGACATGCATCATTTCATTCATTCTTTCAGACTTGATGACCCAGTAAAACTTTGTGGTAGATCACCAGTAAGATAATTAAAGAAGAGATCCCTGCATTACATTAGTAACTTACAATTCTCAAAATTCATATTGGTGAATTTAGAGCAAGGAATACACAAATTCACCGTCATTCGCCTGCCAACCTCTGAAATGCCTAGGAAAATTCAGAATGGTGAAGAGCATATTCCGGACATTAACTACATGTGAGAGTGCAAACTTGAAGTAGAACAAATATGCATAGATTCAAGATATCATAGTGTGACTCATAGTACAATTATCATGCTCAGATTGGCAGAACAAAAAAATAACCAAATATGTAGTACAATCATCATAGGGGGTACCTGCACTGAAGAATCAAAGTTCCAGGAACAACAAAAACAACCTTCATCGACCCATTCATATATCCACTAACTGGGAAAGCAGCTCACCACAGTAGGCATAACACAAGGATACACTTGTAAATGGATCAGATCTGGATCACCTGTAATGCGGTAACTCGATGATGGAGCACTTGGGCTGGCAAAGCAGAGCCCCAAATGGTCACAGAAGCAGCAGCATTATTAGAGGAGAAGAGGCGACGAGCAATCTAATGGGGAGATGGGCGGACACGCGGACCTTTGGCGACGGCGAAGATGGTGCAGAAGACAGTGGCGTCCGCGATGGCGACCAGCAGCAGCACGCCGGCCTTCCGACGGCCGACCAGCCGCAGCACGCGTCCCTACGTTGACGACGACAGCAAAGAGGGAGCAGAAGACGGCGGCGGCCGCGACGGTGGGCAGCAGCAGCACGCGGCTCCCTGGCGGCACCTCTCCCTCCCGATGCGACTCCCTGGCGATGTGCAGCCATTGCGGCGCGCGTCCCTGCCGGCGTAATGGTGCGGAGAGAGGGCGTCGAGAAAAGACAGCGTGGCCTCGGGGAGAGGGAGAGTCGCGCCTCGCGCGTGGGGTGTGCGCGAGAGGGGAACGATGGATGAGTGATGAGGTTTTATCCAAGCAATATGATCCGTTGGATTTGAGTGAGTAAGAGAAATGAGAGGTTAAAATGGATCTTGTCCCTTAATTTCAAAAGATAGAACTACTTGGGTACAATTATTTAAGTTTAAGTGTACTTAGTGTAGCTTATGACCGTAGCAGTAGGTTATGGGGTGTATTTAGTTAAATTTACAACTGGTGGATTATATAGTAGTGGAGATTTAATGTTTCGTGTATGCATCTAAAAATTCGATGCAATAGGAAATAAAAAATTTGAGAACTATACCGGGACTATATATATATATATCATGAGTAAATGAGTTGATCCCAGGTCGCTGCTGCAAGCCCACTTGGCCCCGTCGTTCTCGTTCCCTTGTCAATGAGCCGGTTTTTTCTCTGATATATTATTGGTATATATTATTTTACTTTTGACCCTTAAAATGCATAGATAAATTTAAATTTGCTTAGTAGAAAGATAATAACATTTATGCTGTCACTTTAGTAGTGTATTGGATTCCCATTCACCATGCTTATATTTTTCAGTCTATTTTCTAATACTATAGACACTTCTACGTACTCCAGTTCAAATTTAATCTATATCTATACCTCATATACTTATATAATTCTGAAGAGCAAAAATTTTATCACATTTTCTCGTACTACATAGACAATGGAATACCTTTTATCCTACTATTTTTATTTTTCAAACTACACGTCCTTCGTATTTCATATGTGACCCAAATTCATGCCCGCGACCATATAAGTTAGAACAACTCACGACTAGCGATCATCGATATAGAATTTAACCCCAAGACATGTCAGATTACGATTTTTTGTAACTTATATGTAACTCGAACTCATGAATTGTGATCATACAATTAAAACAACTCATGTCTAGTGATGATTGATATATGGTTTGATCTAAGACGTATTGGGTCGTGTCCTTCTTATCTCATATATGACCCAAATTCATGACTTGTGCTCATACGAGTTAGAACAACTAGCAATGATACATAGATTGTTTCCTATACATACTTGGCTTTGTTGCAACATATAGGCACATTTGCTTGTTTTATTTAAAGTTAAAAAGATACCTAAATTTTAGGATAAAGAGAATACTCCCAAGTTAGATCATCTCCAAGAGTTTTCAAAACCTATTTTCAATCTTGTATTTTTTGGTTTGATTCTAAGACGTATTGGGACGCATCCTTCCAATCTCATATATGACCCAAATCCATGACTTGTGCTCATACGGTTAGAACAACTAGCAATGAGCACAAAAGTCTGTTTTCTACACATATTTGGCTTTGTTGCAACATATAGGTACATTTGCTAGTTTTATTTTAAGTTGGAAAGATACTTAAAATTTAGGATAAATAGACTACTCCCAAGTTAGAACATCTCTAAGAGTTTTCTAAACCTGTTTTCAATCTTGTATTTTTTTGATAACATTAAAGAAAAAAACTCTCTATTTCAACTCTCGACCTTTTTGCACTTGGGAAAATTGACCCAATCGAGTGGAGATATACACGCTTGTCGATCGATAAATTTGGAGGTGAAACGATGGATGAAAGAATAAATAGTAGAATAGAGTTGTCAATCTAAATGTGCAAAAGAGAAAGAAAGTAAAAGTGGTTAAGGTGATTTGGAGACAGTTTGCGATTTATGATATAAAATTGTATTTGATATTGCAGAAGTAAAATTTTAGAAACTATTGAGGAAAGCCAATAAATGTGCTACCAATTTTTTTAGCCACCTGAAAAACTCTTCTTGATTGCTTTTTAGAACTATTGTACTAGATTTTTTCTGAGGATGCTCCTACAATAATGATTTTTCCTACAATAATGATTTTTCTGAGGATTGCTTTTTTAAAACTCTTCTCGTATTGTAGATGCTCCTACAATAATGATTTTTCCCTACAGTAATGTTTTATTTCCTGCAAAAAATCTAGTAACGAGAGAGGAAAAGAAAAAGAAAAGGGCCCAATCCAATCCGAAACTGGGCAAAAAAAAAAAAAAAAAATGTTGAGCCAGCCCAACGCTATCCCCTTCTTCTTCCTCACTTCACTTGCCATTTCTCGCTGACCTCTAACCCTAACCGCCCATGGGCAAGGGCCCCCCTCTTGCCGTTGCCACCGGCACCGCCACCTCCGTCCCTGAGGCGCCGGTCTTCCACCCCACAGAGGAGGAGTTCGCCAATCCCCTCGCCTACGTCGCCCGTATTCGCCCCCTCGCCGAGCCCTACGGCATCTGCCGCATCGTCCCGCCGTCGTCATGGTCCCCGCCTCACGCCCTCGACTTCAACTCTCTCTCTTTCCCCACCAAGAGGCAGCCCATCCACCGCCTCCTCGCCCGCCCCGCCCCCGCTGACCCCGACACCTTCCTCCTCGACTATCGTCGCTTCCTCAAGGCTTCCTCCGCACATCGCCGGGGCCGCAGGAAGGGCCTTCCCAAGTCGCCCGCTCTTTCGGATGGTCGCCCGCTCGACCTCTGCCGCCTGTTCCATGCTGTCAAGCGCTTCGGCGGTTACGACGGTGCCTGTGAGGGGAAGCGCTGGGGCGATGTGGTCCGCCTTGTCGACGACAAGGCGCCAATGCACATATCAGAGTGTGCCAAGCACGTGCTTGCACAGCTATATTACGAGCATCTTTATGGCTACGAGAAGTTCGCCAACGAGGATGGGAACAATGGAAAGCAGCCAGGGGCTGAATCTGATGATCAGCCATCTGTTTCTGGTTCACAGGATGAAGAGAGCAACAAATCTGATACCAGGGAGATGGTTGAGGAGGTTACGGGTGTTAAAAGCCAGAAAAGGAGAAATGCCTCCCGTAAGAAATTAGGCAGAGGGACATCTCATGGTCGTTATGGAAGTGGTGGTGACATCACTGGAAATAATGTGGCATCTGCTGGTGCTCCGAAGCGGAAGAGGAGGAACTTTGATGCTGCGGTTACTGCAGTCAATGAGGCATCTGCTGGTGTCCGGAAGCGGAAAAGAAGAAACTCTGATGCTGCGTCTACCGTGTCTAATGATGAAGTGGATCAAGTTTGTGAGCAGTGTAGTAGCGGGTTACATGGGGATGTCATGCTCCTATGTGATCGTTGTGATAAAGGCTGGCATCTGTATTGTTTGTCACCGCCCCTTGAGCGAGTGCCTCCAGGGAACTGGTATTGCTCAGATTGCCTGAACTCTGATAGAGATTGTTTTGGGTTTATCCAAAGAAGGAAGTCCTGCTTGCTTGAGACTTTCCGGCGGTTTGACGAGAGGGTGAGAAAGAGATGGTTTGGGCAGAGGAATCCCAGCCGCGTTCAGATTGAGAAACAGTTCTGGGAGATTGTGGAGGGGAAGGTAGGCGAACTAGAGGTTATGTATGGGAGTGACTTGGACACTTCAATTTATGGGAGCGGGTTTCCTCGTCTCGGTGATCCAGTGCCATCATCTGTGGACCTAGAGACGTGGCAGAAGTACTGTTCAAGCCCATGGAATTTGAACAATTTTCCAAATCTGCCTGGCTCAGTTCTTAGGACAGTCAAGGATAAAATCGCTGGTGTAATGGTTCCGTGGCTCTACATAGGGATGCTATTTTCATCATTTTGTTGGCATGTTGAGGACCACTGTTTCTATTCAATAAATTATTTGCATTGGTACGCATACCCCCCCCCCCCCCACCCCCCCGCGCGGAAGTAGCTTGTTGCAAATAGTAAGAATCAGTACTATTGAGTCCCATCTATGTCTTGCTGTGCTGTTACATTATGATTAATTTTGGAGAACATGTAAATCTGTTTGTCTTACATTTTCAGTAAGCCAGTGCCAATGACTGAACTTTAGATAGGTAGATTTGTAAATACATTTAACACTAAGGTTATCCATATGGTACCTTCCTTATTCTGTAGTTCAAGAGAATTTGGAACAGATCATAGAAACCTGCACATACCATTCATCGAAAACTCATGGGCCTCTGCTTTCATGCTTACAGCATGTTTAGATATGCAATTTTCATCACTTAATTTTTTATTTCTGGTTCATAGGTTAATTTCATTAGTTCTGAAAATTTTATAGAGCTCATTTAAGAAATGCCCCCATTTTTTTAACTGATCATGATCCATTTAGGATCATTTAGCTAGGTCAAGACATCGAGTGGTTCGTGTGAAAACTAATTTTCTATATTCCATGCTTTCCACTTTCAGTATTTATGTCTTATTAGACATCAACGAGAAACACAGTTACTCCCTCCATTCCAATCATGTCATTCCAACTTTCTTGGAGAGTCAAAGCATCTCAAGTTTGACCAAAATTATAGAGAGAATTACAAAGATTTATGACATCAAATAGGTATACTATGAAAATATAATTAATGAAGAATCTAATTATACTTATTTGGTATCGTTAATGTTATTATTGTATTATATAAATTTGGTCAAATTTGAGATGCTTTGGCTCTCCAAGAAAGTTGGAATGACGTATGGGATGGAGGGAGTACCTTGGAAGTAGTAGTTCCACCGTGATCAAGTACGGTGAAGGACGTTGCTGCCGAAAAGTTGAGAAAACACGGACAGAGGGCACCTTCATTAGTTTCTGATAGTAAGCTTGAGTACCCAACTAACCACAGCAATGCGTGGATAGGTTTAAGTAGGCAATCAAACAGTAGAAAAGAAGAAGAGAAAAAGTTCATCTACTTTAAGAGCATCACATGACATTAGCATTAGGTAAACTTCTGGTGATGATTGAGAATTTTTTTCACAAGAATTATACTTGACCCACAGTGCTGCATCATTCTATGCACGAATAACATATATCATATTCCTGTTCCTCTATAGTAATCGAGCATGCAAATCGATGCTTAAAAGACTTTTTTTATCAGGATAAAGAGCCTTTGTCATGTACGGCCAGTAGCCTTGAATTCAATGCAGTCTCCATTTGATTTTCTATTTTTCTAGCATTTTTGTAGCAGCACATGATGACATGCAAACACTATAAAAAGCTCCTAGTCAACAATACAATGGCGTGCTTCGGTGTGCCATTGAAGTCTGTGCAAGAGTATTTGTCGTGTTTATCTTATAATGCTATGTCCAGGAGACAATATCCTTGAAAGCACATAACATCATATATTCCTGGACAGGAAAAGATTCTAAAACATCATATATTTATGAATGGATGAAATGTTCTGATCTTATATACGAAGTTGTATGTTGACAAACATGTAGTCACTTCATCTTATATCACAATGTGTTATTCTTGTTATGCTTCAGGGGTGAGCCAAAATGTTGGTATGGGGTGCCTGGAGCAAAAGCAAATGCCTTTGAGCAGGTATATTACATCATTGCCGACAACATCAATATCTCTGTTCATAAAACCGCAATGTTCTGATGTACGGGTATCAATCTTCACATATGTAGGAATACCTTATATTTTGTTCTTGACTTCTTGTATCCACAATCTTTGAATTTTTCTGTCTTAGTAACTGGGAATTGGAGTTCATTTTTTTCTAGAATATGCAGGAGCTATGTATCATTTCATTAAGAGCCTAAGAGGGGAAAAGGTACAAAGGGCGAGGCAGAAAAGCTGCCCTGTCCAAACACACACAACACACACCCATCTAGAAACAGAGATTTCGACGCGCCTTGCCAATACAAATTGTGCTGCATTTTACTAGAAAGAAGTCCATTTTGACCCCTCAACTCTTCTATTTGTCAAACTTTGACCCTAACTCCAGTATCATCAAAAAATGGTATCTCAACTATCAGTACCATTCAATTTTGACCTGAGTTTGTCATTCTCTCTCTTTGCATGGCCTTGTTGGCCAAAAAAAAGAGGCAACTTGCAGAAAAACCGCTGCTAAGTCGTCTAAAAATCAATGAAAATAGGCTCTAGTTCAAAATAAAACAGTATTGATAGTTGGGTTGCTAAATTTTGACGGTATTATAGCTGACAGTCAAAATTCGAAAAAAATGTGCCAAAAATGGGCTCAATTCTTTTTACTACTAGAAGCATTTACTATTTATCAGAAAACATTAATGGTTATATTACTTGGGGGTAGTTAACTAGTTATAGATTGATTTTTGATCTATATACATTTTTGTTTGAATTGTTTGTTTCTTAAAGTTTGCTTATTTGTTCTGGAGTATCTTTGATCCTCTGAAAGAGGAGACGTGCAATAATAATAGTATAATACATTGTCTTGTAGTATTATATTTGTACATTGATATTAGGTGGAAAACATACAAGGTGTTACCCACTTACACTGTGCTTTTGGTTACCAAAATCCTGCTCACAGCTGTCCGCAAGAATTGCTAATTCTATATTATTTGTAATTTTATGTTTAATATATACAACTGCAGGTTATGCGCCAGGCCTTACCTGATCTGTTTGATGCACAACCGGACCTGCTTTTTCACCTTGTCACAATGCTGAATCCATCTATTTTACGAGCAAATAACGTTCCAGTTTATAGCGTGATGCAGGTTGGTGGAAGCTTTGTTTCCTCACATCAGATACATTCTGCTACAACTGGTATTCATGGATGTTTGTTGACATGATCTTAGCATTGTTCAATGCTATGGAATTTTTTCTTCTCACTCTTAAAATTCTGATTGTGCATAATTGTACAAGTATTCCTTTACTGGTTTTGTTCCATATGTCAAACTACCGAAGTTAAATATCACTGGGTTTTCTTAGGTTTAGAAGATAAGAACTGAGCTTGGCTCAGTTGGCTGGAGGTGTGTTTAAATTCCTATCACTCAGGTTCGAGTTCTCTTCAACTCGAATTTGGGTGCCTATTTCTTCATGTTTGTAATGCTGCCTAGTTCGTTTTAGGTTGGTTGAGTATTTTTTTTTGTCTAAAAGCTAGAGTATTCGATTTGATATTTCTTGAAAAACGTGCCACTGGTCCCTAAATTTGTCCAAGGATGTTATCGAAGTCCCCAAACTATTAATCTGCAGTTTCATCATGTCGCTATACTAGCTAGGTGTTTTACCATTTCAATGATAACGTGTATGCTAACAAGGTGTGGTATGCTGACGTGTATGCTTAGAAGACGTGTTATGCTGACATGTATTCTAGCAAGGTGTTAAACATTAAGATGATGGTAGGGATGCTAAGTAGGTGGATTAACACTGAGTAGGAAGTTTTTTATTAGGGATTTGAAACTTCAAATTAGTAGTTCGTGGACCTAGATGACATCCCCAGAAAAGTTTTAAGGACTGCTGGTATATTTCATTCGTCCTCTTTTTTTTGTTGGCTTTCTTCAGGAACCTGGAAACTTTGTCATTACCTTCCCCAGGTCATTCCATGGTGGCTTCAATTTAGGTAATTCAGGACAGTCATTCCTCCCCAGATATTATCATGTATCAAATTTTTAAATTTATCATTCAAAGTTCAGGTTTGAACTGTGCTGAGGCTGTAAATTTTGCCCCTGCTGATTGGTTACCTCATGGTGGAATTGGGGCTGATCTATATCGGTTATACCGTAAAGCACCTGTTTTGTCACATGAGGAGCTTCTCTATGTGGTTGCAAAGGTTAGAAAGTTCCCACACCCTCCAATTAAATCCATGTCGTTTTAGGATTCCTGCTAGTTTTTTTTATAGCACACACGCTACCACCGTGGGGATGTACCTTCCCTCATAGCCCTCACAGGTGAGGAAGAATGGCATGTGGGGCGCTGGCGAGGACACCGGATGGGAGCGGCCGGCTGGTGCCGTGCAGCTTGTGTGGGGCGGCGTTCGCCGAGTGTGGGGGGCAGGGGCGCGTGCTGTCGGCTTGCGGGTTGCCTGAGCAGTGTGTGCGTAGGGGCAGGGGTGCGTGGCTGGCTTTGACAAGCATGGTGCTAGTGTCCATACAGTCCTCGCATGTCCATGACCTGCTCGACAAAATGCCTTAACAGGAAACTGCCTAATCAGCATGCCATGTGATTGCTAGATGCATACGTGGACCAGTATATACTTGCGGTGAACAACTTAAAAAGTTGAAGGACCCTAAAATCAACTTTTAGAGTTGATGGACCTATCTGAAACTCCCGCATAAGTTAATGTACCTTAGGTGTATTTAACTCTTAATCTAATAGTACTTATTATTGGGTTGTCTAAAAGAAGCACTACCATCTTGGGCAACTGCCATGTATGCAAAACTGCTGCAGGGTGTGAACTTCTTATCTTCTTTGCCGCCTAAGATACAAAATTTTGATGTTCAATTTGTTGAGGATAATTACTAGCCACTGAAATCTTTAGTGACCATGTGATGCTTCTTATTGTTTCATTTTTGTCTCTAATACTATGTAGTATAATTTCATTAAAGAAGAAAAATAAATAAAGCACAATGGAATCACAACCCGACCTAGGCAAAACTGAAGGCAGAATGCCGACTGGCTTAGATTAATTTAATGAGATTACAGAGGAGTTACACATATATAGAGGCCCAAGGGGCCAGTTTACTCTAGCCACATAGGGTGGCGTACAACTGAGTAATTAGGAGTAAATAGCACATACACAGGAACCAAGGAGATACTAGCACAGTACTCTAGGATAATCTAACACCCCCCCGCAGTCGGAACGTCGCAGCTGCGGACATTCAGACTGGAGCGAAAATCTTGAAACACCGAAGTGGGTAGACCCTTGGTGAAAACATCAGCGAACTGGGAAGTGGTTGGAACATGTAGCACGCGGACAGCACCAATGGCAACACGTTCACGGACGAAGTGAAGGTCGATCTCCACATGCTTGGTGCGCTGATGTTGAACGGGGTTGGTGGAGAGGTAAACCGCACTGACGTTGTCGCAGTAGACTATGCAGGCGGAGGTAAGGGGCTGATGTAGTTCCTGGAGAAGTTGCCGCAGCCAAGAAGCCTCAGCGACGCCGTTGGCGACAGCCCGGTATTCAGCCTCCGCGCTGGAACGAGAGACGGTGGGCTGCCGTTTGGAGGACCAGGAGACGAGGCTGCCACCAAGGAATACGGCGTAACCAGAGGTGGAGCGGCGTGTGTCTGGGCAGCCAGCCCAGTCAGCATCAGTATAAACAACCAGCTGTGATGAAGAAGTCCGAGGGATGATGAGGCCATGGTCAACAGTACCCTGGAGATAACGAAGGATCCTTTTGGCAGCAACAAGGTGAATCTCCCGAGGGCTGTGCATGTAGAGACACACTTGCTGGACTGCATAAGCAATGTCAGGCCTGGTGAATGTCAAGTACTGAAGCGCGCCTACAAGGCTGCGGTAGTCTGTAGGATCAGCAAGAGGAGAACCTTCATCAGCAGATACTTTGGCACATGTATCCACCGGAGTGGAACAAGGTTTGCAACCACTCATGCCATGGCGGGCCAGAATGTCCAGAGCATACTGACGTTGGGAGAGGAATAAGGAGTCGCCTTGTCGCTGAACTGCCATGCCAAGAAAGTGATGGAGAGGGCCAAGATCTTTCATGGCGAATTCCTTCATCAGAGCATCAATGACCCGGCGGAGGAGCTGCTGGGAAGAGGCAGTGAGAACAATATCGTCCACATAGAGCAGCAGGTAAACAATCTCTGTATCCCGACGGTAAATGAATAGTGAGGTATCTGATCTTGCTTCACTGCAACCCAAGGAGAGCAGGAAAGAGGCAAAACGGCTGTACCAGGCACGGGGGGCCTGCTTCAAGCCATAAAGTGATTTGTTAAGTCTGCAAACGTGCTGAGGAAGGGCAGAGTCAGCAAATCCTGTTGGCTGTGAGCAGTACACTGTTTCTGAAAGGGTCCCATGAAGAAATGCATTCTTGACATCGAGTTGATGAATCGCCCAGTCCCGAGAATGAGCTATGGTGAGAACTGTACGGACAGTGGCGGGTTTCACAACGGGGCTGAATGTCTCGTCATAATCAATGCCGGGGCGTTGAGTAAATCCGCGAAGAACCCAACGAGCCTTATATCTTTCCAGGGAGCCGTCAGCATGAAATTTATGTTTGAAAATCCACTTGCCAGTGACCACGTTGGCCTTGTCGGGGCGAGGAACAAGATCCCAGGTGTGGTTCTCCATGAGGGCTGCATATTCATCTTCCATGGCGCGACGCCAGTGAGGATCTGCAAGGGCATCGCGACAGGTCCGGGGAATTGGAGAAAGAGCCTCGGCGTGGAGGATGCGAGGCTGAATGTATCCAGACTTCCCACGAGTCATCATGCCATGATTGTTGTCGACCGGAGGAATAGGTACAGCACCGGCAGGGGGGGCATCTTTGACAAATCTTGGTGGTGAGGGGATGAATGTGGAGCGGCGTGGAGCGGCAGCTGGCGGTGATGGTGGTGGAGCAGCAGCTGGTGGAGGACGCCGAGAATAAACTTGGGTGACTGGCGGCTTGTGGAAGGCTGCTGGTATAGGCTGTGATGGTGGTGGAGCAGCAGCTGGTGGAGGACGCCGAGAATAAACTTGGGTGACTGGCGGCTTGTGGAAGGCTGCTGGTATAGGTTGCACGGGTGGAGCAGTGGGTGGTGGGGCTGCTGCCTGGGGCAGTATTGTGGGCGCAGAAGGTGCTGCAGGGGGTGCTGCAGGGGGCTCCTGGGAAGACCGTGGCGGCTGTGCCATAGGAGAGGACCGGGGTGCTGGCCCAGCCCGGATGGGGGGCAGGAGCGGCACCGGATCATCGTCATCGTCAGGCAACCCAGCCGCAGCCGTGGCCTGCTGCGTGGGGTGTACAGATGTACCTGCAGGAGAAGAGAAAGCTGGCAGGGGCCCATCGTTAGTTAGAAAATCAAGCTCATGAGGGGCTGTGGTCCGGTGCCCAGAGAAGGGGAAGGTCGTCTCATCAAAGATAACATGACGAGAGATAATGACCCGATTGGAAGAAAGATCGAGGCACCGGTAGCCTTTGTGATCGGAGGAGTAACCGAGGAAGGCACATAGAGTGGAACGGGGAGCAAGTTTGTGGGCTGTGGTGGCTGTGAGATTGGGATAGCAGGTGCACCCAAAGACTCGAAGGTCATGGTAGGAGGGAAGGGTACCATGAAGAGCGAAGAAGGGAGTGGTCATGTTTAGAGTTTTGGTGGGGAGGCGGTTAAGGACATGGGTGGCGGTGGAGAGGGCGTCGGCCCAGTAAGAGGGGGGCATGGACGCTTGAATGAGAAGCGTGCGGATGATGTTGTTGGTGGTGCGGAGGATGCGCTCAGCCTTTCCATTTTGTTGAGAAGTGTACGGACATGACATGCGAAGGGAGACACCGTGGGTGAGAAAGAAGGCGCGGGAGACAGAATTGTCAAATTCGCGACCATTGTCACATTGGACAGATTTGATGTGACACCCGAACTGAGTACGGGCATAAGCAAAGAAATTAGAAATAGTTGGAAAAGTATCAGATTTAAGGCGAAGTGGAAAGGTCCACAAAAAATGAGAAAAATCATCGAGGATAACTAGATAATATTTAAATCTAGAAATACTTGGAACAGGTGACGTCCATAGGTCACAATGTATTAAATCAAAGGGTTTGGAAGCCCTTGACAAAGAAACGGAAAAAGGAAGGCGCACATGGCGTCCTAGCTGGCAGGCATGACATAGTTGATCATCTGCAGGCTGAGGGCAGGCGATCGATGAAGAGTGAGCAAGGTGCTGAAGGGCCGCCTTGCCGGGGTGACCGAGGCGGCGGTGCCAGATGGACGACGAAGGAGTGGCGACAAGGACGCAGGGAGCAGAGGACGTCGAAGGTAGCTGCAAGGTGTAGAGGGGCCCCGAGCTGTTACATCGAAGGAGGACGTCCTTGGTACGAAGATCCTTTACAGAAATACCAGAAGGGTCAAACTCGATAGAAACATGATTATCAATAGTAAATTGACGAACTGATAAGAGGTTCTTAACGATGCCGGGAGCAAGAAGAACATTGTTAAGGCGAAATGGTCCAGGAATTGTGGCGTAGCCGGTGCCAATAACAGGAAGTGTGGCGCCGTTGCCCACCACAATGGAGGAGGGAAAGGAGGAGAAAGTGGGGGTAACAATACCAGGATCGGAGGCGACGTGGGAAGAGGCACCGGAGTCGAAAACCCAGTCCGTGTTGCTTGGCGGATTGAGCGAGACGGTGCTGAAAGCCTGGGCGAGGGACTGAGGAGTCCAGGGAGTCCATGCCGGAGGAGTAGGTAGCAGCGCCGGGGAGTAGGAGCCTGTCCCTGGAGGAGGCAAGTACCCTGTGGGCTGAACGCCAGTCATCATGGCGTGCTGCTGAGGAGAGTCAGTGCGTGCTGGAGGAGGACGGGGGCCGCCAGGTGTGGTTCCGGGCCACATATGAATGGACCCGGTCCAAGGGTTGTAGAGGGACGGCCACTGCTGGCTGCCTGAGTGTCCCTGCTGACCGCCAGAGTGTCCCTGCTGACCACCTGAGTATCCCTGCTGGCCGCCCTGGTTGCGCCGGCCACGGCGACGCCGGCCACGTCGAAAACCCAGTCCATGTTGCTTGGCGGATTGAGCGAGACGGTGCTGAAAGCCTGGGCGAGGGACTGAGGAGTCCAGGGAGTCCATGCCGGAGGAGTAGGTAGCAGTGCCGGGGAGTAGGAGCCTGTCCCTGGAGGAGGCAAGTACCCTGGGGGCTGAACGCCAGTCATCATGGCGTGCTGCTGAGGAGAGTCAATGCGTGCTGGAGGAGGACGGGGGCCGCCAGGTGTGGTTCCGGGCCACATATGAATGGACCCGGTCCAAGGGTTGTAGAGGGACGGCCACTGCTGGCTGCCTGAGTGTCCCTGCTGACCACCAGAGTGTCCCTGCTGACCACCTGAGTATCCCTGCTGGCCGCCTGAATATCCCTGTTGGCCGCCCTGGTTGCGCCCGCCACGGCGACGCCGGCCACGACCAGCACCATAATTGTTGCCTGAAGGACCTCCACCGGATGAAGGCACTGATGAAGTGCGCTGAGAAGCAGGACTGGGGGCTGGTGCTGCAGAGGACTGCTTGCTTGAGGAGGAGGCAAGGAGGGCAGTAGGGGCCGCTGAGGGCTGCACCATGTTCAGCTCGGCGAGACGAAGATCAGCACGGACATCAGTAAACAGGGGGAATGGCTTCTGTCGAGTGATGAGTTGAGCCATGAATTGAAAAAGCTCATTGAGGCCCCGCAATACATTGAGGACAAGGGTCCGATCATTGACGGGTTCACCGAGATCAGCAAGGGCGTCGGCCATGCCCTTCATCTTGCGACAGTAGTCATCAACAGAGAGTTCGCCCTGGGAGAGATTGCGGAATTCAGCATCAAGAAGTAGCGCCCTGGACTCGCGGTTGCCCAGAAATTGCTCCGCAATCCCAAGCCAGGCCACCCGAGCAGTGACGCCGTCGTGCGCGTGGATGATGTCGAGGAGGTCGGTGGAGATGCTGTTGAAAATCCACGAGACGACCACACAATCCATGCGATACCAGGCAGGATCGGTGGGGCGGGACTCATCGCTGAGAACGTGATCCTTCAGAGAGTACCTGCCGAGGGCGAGGAGAAGGTACCCACGCCACTTGGAGTAGTGAGGGGATTTGAGGTCGAGGACGATGGGAATGAGGTACTTGACGTTCTGCACCGCGCAGGCCTGATTGTGCAGGTGCGTGATAGCAGTGGCCTCAGAGGAGACAGAGCGCTCGTCTTCCTCCTCCTCAGTGTCGCGCGGGGCCTCCAGACGAAGTCTTTCGCGGATTTCGGCCGCCTGCGCTTCCAGGGCGTCGGCCTCCGCGCGCTCCTTGGAGAGGGCGTCAGCGGCGGCGCGAACCCGATCCTGGGCGGCGGCGGCGGACTTGAGGAGGGCCGCCTCCTGCTGGAGTTGGGCAGCCCGATCGTCGTTGGCCGCGCGGGCAGCAGAGGCCTCGTCCTCGAGGCGCTGGGCGGCTGCGAGGGCAGCGTCGCGCAGTTGGGCTGCGTTGGCGGCGGTGATGGCAGCAGCAGAGGCGCTGGTGCTGGAGCCGTCGGTGCCAGCCATGGCGCAAACGCCGAGAGAGAGAGGGGAAGAGGGCGCGAACGCCGGGAGGGGAGCGGAAGCAGAGGGTCGGCACGGGGCACGGGACCCTGATCGTAGGTCTATGATACCATGAAGGCAGAATGCCGACTGGCTTAGATTAATTTAATGAGATTACAGAGGAGTTACACATATATAGAGGCCCAAGGGGCCAGTTTACTCTAGCCACATAGGGTGGCGTACAACTGAGTAATTAGGAGTAAATAGCACATACACAGGAACCAAGGAGATACTAGCACAGTACTCTAGGATAATCTAACAAAAACAATTAGAGAGTACAACACATCACATTTATCATACGACCTGTCTTGGGCTTTGTGGCCAGGTATAGTTAGCCAGGCTATGCGCCTTGGACTCCAAGTCAGGCACGTATTGTAGATTGACTTGTACCTGGTAAGGGAGAGGACGGTTCTGTTTCTATAAGCTGCCCGTATCCCTACCTATATATACATGTACCATGTTATCATCAATCTACTAATTCTTGCCATGTACTCTGCTTTCAACATTGTTTCATGTCAAGATAAACTAACTCTCGACTCATACATTTTTTCATGTCAAACAGTGAAGAACTTTTAGTTCATTAGTTTTGGCCCTGGTCCCTAGAAGGTTACAATCGTGATGTTAACATCCTCATCCTGTGTTGTAATGAATAAAATGGATGCCTGATTATAAGACCTCTGTTTGAAGCACAATTTTGTATTATCTTTCTTGAACACGCAGAAGAGCTCAGTATCATTATATTAAGAAAGGGGAGAGAATCCCTACAAAACCACACTCAAACACACACTCCCCACAGGTACTCATCCACACACTCCAGCACCAAACAGATTAAATATCACCCTTGCAGCAAGAAATAAACTGACCCAAGACCAACCACACCTAAACTGTCTTGGGTGTCAGGTCTACTAGGAACGAAATACCTCATGCTCCTGCCAAGACCCACAACTTCAACTCATCCCTAGCAGTGACTAAGACCAAAGCCAAATTTGGTGAATCTCTATAAAAAACACCAGCCAATGCCCATAAACTGTCTTGAGGTATTTTTTGTAATGAACAGGTTTTGCATTGGTATTTTAATTTGCTGCACATTGTTCTTATTATATTAACTATAACATGTGTAATACTAGCTTCTTAACCCTAAATTCATGTTCGTTATGTTGGACAGAATGGTGTGGATGCTGAGTCGCTTCCCCATTTGAAGGGAGAAATAGAAAGGCTTTTTTTAAATGAGAGAAGACGTCGAGTAGAGCTTTGGATTAATGGGATTGTCAAATCTAGCCCAATGTTGCCAAGGATCAATCCAAACTTTATTGGAAGTGAAGAGGTAGCTGTACAGCACCGTAAATTTCCATCCTATGTCCTGATAAGTTCATTTTGTTTCTTTTGATCAGTGTGAAACTTTTTATCATGCAGGACCCTACATGCATTATTTGTCGACAGTATCTGTATCTTTCAGCAGTCTCCTGTAACTGTAGGGTGTCTTCTTATGTTTGCCTTGAGGTGTGTCTGTTTTGCACAGTTATTAATTAGGAGGCTATCATGCAACTTTTTTGCTTATTCAGTTCTTAACCATGCCATATTTATGTGCTCATTCATTTTTTTTATTTTTATATTGGACAACTCAGCTCAGTATTTCTGTTTTTTTCCCCCCTGTAACAATGTTTAACGAGCCATATTTCTTATGCAGTGATGTCGAATGTTCTTTTTATTAGATCTAAGTCAAGTATTTGAAGTAACATTGAGTTTGTTTCTTTTTCCAGCACTGGAAGCACCTTTGTGAATGCAGTCCAGAGAAGCATTGCTTACTTTATCGACACACCCTTGCAGAGTTGGGGGACTTAGTTTGCGAGGTCTCTTTGGTTAGTCCCCCAAGGGACAATGTTATGCAGAATCCACACTTGCTCAATGATGTTTATGTGCCGTCTAAAAAGGTTTGATATTGACTAAAATAGACTGGCTCTGTCAAGAAGATATATTTTGAGTATTTGCATTTTGTTCTGTATTGACTAAAGTATACTTGGAGTGGTTTGCTCATTTTTATATTTTTTATCCAATAGTCCATGCTTCTTGTTAGCATGAAAGCATGGTCATCTGATGTTTTGGTGTTGAAATATGCCTCGTAAAGGATCAATATTATGCTCATCTGGGTTGTTGTGTTTTCCTTCTTACCTTTCTCTAAGGCACGCTTTATTTGCTTTTTTCTAGGTCAAAGGTCGCTACATATCATATGCACAGCTTGCAGAAGATTGGGTTTCAAAATCTGAACATATTCTCCAGATGCCATTCCTGAAAAGGTCTTATGCCACTGCCTTAGAAGAAGCTGAACAATTTCTTTGGGGTGACCATGCCATGGATTCTGTATGTTTCTTTGACCAAGCATGCTGTGACTTGCTTACATGTCTTCAAGTATTATATGACTTATATTAACTGTAGTAATGTGTGCGCCGTAGGTCCGGAACATAACAGTAAGACTAACAGAGGCTATGAACTGGGCCTTGGGTGTTAGAAAATGTCTCTCCAAAATTGAGGACTTTCTGAAAGGTGGTTGCTCTGAAAAAGTAAATTATGTGGAAATAGAAGAATTAGTTGCTATGAAATGTGCCCCGTGCTATGAGCCTAGTCTTACAAAATTGCAGGTATGCCACCCTGGGTACATTTGTAGTTTGTACTTGGCCTTAAAACAACTGCGATGTTTCAATTTCCCCTACCTACTGCAGGCGTATGCAGAGGAAGGAAAAATGCTGATTAATGAAGTAAACAATGCGCTATCATCTTGCTTAACAGTAAGCCCCTTGTTAGAATTTACAGCCATACACTTTTCTCTGTAGTTGACAGAACACAGTTTGCATCCTGTATTCTTCTGCCAACTCTTTCATGGAGCTCTTTTTACAATGATTCTTGTCATGTTACCTTAGGTAGACAAATTGGAAACATTATACTCGAGGGTTTCAGAATTCCCAGTTAAGCTAACAGAATCATCGACTTTGTTTTGGGAGTTATCTTCTGCAAAGGTATATGTTGTAAAAATGGATCATCTCTTTCATATTTTTCTACATTATAAGAGGCATACTCTTCATTTTATCCCACATTCATTTTAGAAAACAGCAAGTGTCTTAACTTTTTTACATCTTATTTTGGCTGTAGTCCTGGTTGAAGAAAGCAAGGGATTGCCTTGAACAGAATAAGCTGGGCATTATTGACATAGATGTCCTCATTAAACTAAAATCAGAGGTTTGTCCTTTTCAGGAACCTTGCTGTCAGCTTGATTTAAGTTCATCTGATTTGCTCTGACATTCATATGTTTCTGCATAAACTCATACTCTGAGCTGGTATATCTGACAATTCCTAAACCTGGCTAGATAATACAACTTCGAGTTCTACTCCCAGAGATTGATCTTATTTCAAAGCTGTGGAAAGATGCGGAATCATGGCAAACACGTTGTCAATCGTTTCTCCAAGACTTCCCTGATCTAAAGGTGTCTTTCCTTCCTTTTTCCTTTCTTCTACTATATATATATATCTTGGGATGAATTTAGATGTTCTATTCCTGTATTGTGAATGCTCCAGGAGCTGGAGGGTTTCCTCCTTGCTGCAGATGGTGCCAAGTTTAGCATTCCAGAGCTGAACGTTCTTAAGCAACGTTACTCAGATTATTGCTCTTGGGTGAATCGTGCTAAGAACATACTCGGAAAACTTTATGCTAGGAGTGACTATCACAATGTTGTTGAGGAGTTGACAGGCATTCTGAAGGAAGCAGAATTACTAGGAGTAAAAGGCATGCTTAAATACCACCCCCCCCCCCCCCCCCCCCCCCGGGATATTGTTGTCTTTGAGATATTTGGTTGTTTTGATCATTTTCACAAGAGCTATTATCGTATGCAGTTGACGAATTGCCTATTGTGGAGAAAGAACTAAAGAAGTCCTTATGTAGGAAGCAAGCATCTGAGGTGTGTTTGGTAGTTTCTGCACCATTGTCTAGGGTGAACATATGTTTTTGTGCCTAGACAGATTTTGAATTTGATCATACATTCATGCATGTAATAGACACTTGCAACAGTAATGCCAATGGAGGTGGTTGAAGAAGTTTTAAAAGAAGCTTCAATGTAGGTTTACTTGTTTTCTTAGCCTTTAAGTATTCTTAGAATGATTATCTAGCTCTTTGTTGCTCTTAAGTTTCTTACCTTCCAGGCTAACTATTGAAGAGGAGCAGCCATTTGATGATCTGTCTCGGATTCTCAAAGAGGCCACTGCCTGGGAAGAGAAGGCTAGACTTATTCTTGAGCAATCAGCTTCTCTCTCTGAGTTTGAAGACCATATGCGGTACTAGTAGCCATGAAGTGAATTGATATGTTCTTGTGCTTTTGAATTGAATGTCACCCTACCAAATATATTCTTGAATTGCAGGTGTTCAGAGGGAATAAGAGTTATCCTTCCGTCTAAACTGGATATGAAAGCAGAGATTAATATTGCTAAATTGTGGATAGACAAATGTCAGGCCTATTTGAGACCAAGCTGCAATAAACTTGCATTTGAAGACTTTCTTAAAGTTGAAGATATCAAGGTTCACAAAATCTGGCTTAGTAATATGAATAATTGTTTATAGTGGAATACTTAACCTTTGTTCTTCATTTTATCACAGGATTTAATCAATCAGCCTGCAAATTTGAAAGTCATTCTTGACACTTCAGCACTTAATTCTGTTCTCAACAATGTTGAAAAATGGGAACGCGGTTCACTAAGTCTACTCAACAATTTTAGAACCTTACTTCATTTAAATGGTATTGACTCTACAGTTGACATACTTCAAAGAAAATTGGAGGAGCTGCAAGGTAAAATGAACACAGAAATAGAAATTGGATTATCTCTTGGTTTTGAGTTCAAGGTTCTTGGGGAACTGAAGGATTCTTTGTTGATGCTAAGATGGATATTGGATGCACTGTCTCTGTGCTATATGATTCCTTTGTTGCAGGTAATTTGTCATTCAATATAGGACTTTTTATACGTGAGTTTCTGGGAAAATAGCTGTCCCATTCTTACTCATTATTTGAGTTTAACTATAAATTTAAAGTTTAGTTTGCTGTCTTAAGCTGTGTTATCTTTACAAGATTGTTTCTCGCTTTGACACATGCTTTTTCAATAGCCACAATTGTGTTATGAATCTGCAAAGCACAAACAAGTATTGTCCTTGTTTGCAAAGAGCTAAATTTGATCTTTCAGGATGTTGATAGATTAATTGAAGCAGCAGCCCACCTTCCTGCTTGCTTATCAGATTGTTCTTTGGTTACACTGTTGATGAGGGCATTGTCTTGTCTAAGAAAAGCACTTACTTTGCTTCCTGGTTCTGGAACATCTTCAAAATCCAAATTGGAAGATGTTGAAAACATTTTAGCAGAATTCAAGGTTAGTGTTTTGCACTTACTTTTCTGTTTTCCAAGGTTAGTCATCAAAATCCAGTTTAGTGCTTTTCTGTTTTCTATGCACTTATTTTATGATTTATTTTATCATTTGTTTTCCTGTCTCAGGAGGTTGATGTTCCTTATCCTATGATGACTGCCAAGCTGGAGGATGCTGTAAACAAGCATAAGTAAGCTAATTTTATCCAAAATGTGTATGCTAGTCATCTCGGAATTTTTGGAAGAAACATGGAAGTTTGAGCCTTTCTGTATGTGTGACTTGTCAGTTCAGATATGTTTTAGAGTCATTAAATTCTTCCTTTTTTTTCCACAACGGCAAAGCCGAATTTCATTACTCGAAAGTAACGAAATTACAAGAGTTTGATAAAAGTAAAAGCAAACACCCCAAAATACTAAATATTTACAGTTGTCATCTGTACTTTTCTCATGTAATGTAAATCTTCCCTCCTTTCAGTTTATGGACAGAGCAATGTAACAGCTTTTTCATGTTGTCTGAAGGCCAGTCGTGGGCTAGGCTGCGAAGTATCAGAGTATGTGCTGTTACTTTAGATTTGCAATATATCATCCACACAGTGAACTTTGGCCTTACAAAGACACTTACATGCTAGTCCTTATTTTTTGAAACTGTATCTTGTTAGGACAATGGCCAGTCTGTTGCATTTGATTGCCCTGAGATGGATAAAGTTGTTGCTGAGGTTAAAAAGGTTGAAGAGTGGCTCAATCAGTGCCACTGTACTCTACTTCTAGATGGAAATAATAGTTCTTTGCTCTCCATACTTGTAAAGGTTGGTTTCTATTTCAAGGTTTCCTGTCATTTATTTTTCTTGAAAAATACTGTTGACCAATTTATTTCTCCTTTCAGATAAGAGGATCATTGGATAATGTTTGCACATTATATGCTGAGGATTGTATGAAGAAAAGGTTATGTGCCTTATGCTTATGCGACATCGGAGATAGGCTCGCATCTAGATGTGTGACTTGTCAAGACTGGTAAAGTCCTGCTGCTTGGGTGGATGTTCCATTATTATTATTTTTACTTTTGAAGAGAAAACGCTACTGTGGTATATATCTATATAAATTTCATAAAAAGAGAAAAAAAGATTGTAGGAGCACTGATCTTTCTCCGCTCAAGTCATCATTTAAAATGGAAAAAGATAGTGCTCAAAGATGCAAGTTGCTAGCATTAAGTCAAAGAGTGTGAATAGTTTAGTCAAAGCTAATATCTTTTTTATTAGCACTTGTTTTTGTACAAGTCTGTTTTGCCTTTTTTGGTAAGTGGTGACATGATTCTTTGTTCAGGTACCATGATTCTTGCATGGAAAACCTGCCTGCTATTACACAAATGACAGTTGAATGGATGTGTTCATTTTGTTCACTTTTGCAGAGTGAGGACCAATTAGAGAACCAAATACCTGTAAAGGTAACTGTTTATTTTGATAATTCCCATTACAGTGATGGTTTCACTTATAGTCTAATACTCATGTAAATGATACAGATGTTCAAAGGAAACTGTCCTGCACTTACCGCACTTGATGAACTCATCTCTTCTGCAAAGGGTTTATACACTGGGTAATTTTGTTTTTCCTGAACATTAACATTTAATTGTGATTCAGGTTTCTTATTCTGGTTGACTAAAACTCATTCTACAGGATTGAGGAAATGAATTTACTAAAAGAAATTGTCGAGAAGGCTCGTATCTTGAATGCCTACTTGATGCAAATTCTGGATGATTCAGACTCTTATCATGGAGAAGATCTTACTGTCATATTCAAATCTCTTTTAGTTGCTCTCAAGGTGATCATTATCAAACTTCTCTCATTTTGAAAAGCTTTTGGTCTTGGTCTGTTTAAAAAGGCGATGCCTAGGCACTGGGCAGTGCTGCATTGCATTGCCTGACAGGCGTTTCGTCTAGCTTTTTCCTGCTTAGAGATGTTTTGGACTTGATGTATGTATTAAAAATTGGAAAAATTATAGATGATGAAAGATAAACTTGGATCATATTATTTATGGATGTAAGTTGATATCTTCCTTTTTTCTGTTCTGATACGCTATGGTATTATTACTCTTATCAGCCCACAAAAAGTACAAACACCCTGCAATGCCTAGGCACAAGGTGGAGGCCCAACCACCTACATAGTGCCTATAGTGTTTTTTTAAACATTTCCAATTGTGAATTGATTTCCATGTTAAAATAACTACTAAATATGCTATTGGTGTTTACTATGAGTAACTAATTTTTTTCACTATTGTGTTTGGTAGGCAACATCAGCTTCTGGCTTGTATGATCACTATATCAGTTGCAGAATTGAGTCTGTGTTGAGCAGATATTTGTGGAAGAAACAAATACATAAACTCTTGTATGGTGGTAAAAAGACATCGATTCAAGAAGTACTGTGCCTAGATAAAGAGGTAATACAGTTTTTATTTTGTGTAAAGACTAGAGTTGTCTTTTAAGGTCATCTCTAGGTGTTCAGTAATGTGTAGGGTTGTGGGGAGTGTGGAAGTTTCCCTTTTAGGTCCTTCGCCAATGAGAGTAATACAGTACTGATACCATTGTGGAGGACTAAAATGCAGAGGAAACATATTAGGTCAACATGAATGGTCCACGCCTTTAACGGTGGTGCTATGAGCAAAGGAAGACATTGAACAGTGGTGTTGTGCTTTTCGAAACCTGTAGTGGGGACTTTCGAGTTTTTCTAATGTTGAGTCTGTTTTGCTTATCCTCGGCTAAGGTAGTTCTGTACATAGCTGCAGCATCTCTGCCTTGATCAGACTGTGTTTTTCTCCTTATATTGCTACTTAAATGCAAGGCAGAGCTCCTGCCATTTTCCATCAAAAAAATGCAGAGGAAATTAAAGTATTGAATTATGCTGTTTAAAATTTTGTTCCACCTGTTCAAGGGGGAAAAAACAGCTGGCATTTTAAGATTGGTCCTATAGCTGATCTGGTACAAACATTCACCTGAGATCATTGTCAGCACAGTATATTTCTGTACCATCAATTTATATGAATCTATCTTCCCTGATATATGTCTGACTGCACTGATATTTTCAGGGATCACATTTAGAAATATGCGATCAGGATTTCTTCAAGTTGGAGATTAGTAAAATAAAGGAAACCACCCTGCAGTGGCTGGCTAAAGCAGAGAAGGTGAGGTTTCGGTCTCTTCTACAATTTGTTTCCCAGGATGGAAATAACAGTATTGATTCCCCTGACTATGTCATGATACAGGTTGCATGTGATTCTGGTGAGCTTGCACTGGATCTTGTGTATGGACTTATAGCTGAAGGGGAAAATCTCTCTGTACATTTTGAGAAGGAACTAAAGGTGCATGCACCTATATAATACTGGTCTCATTATTTCTTCAGTATATGCATGGTGATGGGTTATTTTCTCACTTGCAACATTTCATTGCAGTTACTGAGAGATCGCTGTGTCCTCTACTGCATTTGCCGTAAGCCCTATGATAACAAGGCCATGATTGCATGCGACCAATGTGATGAGTGGTACCATTTTGATTGCATCAACTTGCTTGGACCCCCTCCAGAAACCTTCTTCTGTCCTGCTTGCCATCCAAATAATGAAGAATCTGTATTGCTTGCACGCTCAGAGCACGATGAGGATAGGTATGTGCGTTATTACTTGTAGCCATTTCATCCTGCCATTTGTTTGATCACATGCTTATGATTATGCACATGGTACACAAAAGTATATATTCCATTAGCATGGCAGGGCGCCGTAACATTCAGTTGCTTTTGTGCGTCTTTCTATATATATATTTGTTCTCATCTCCAAAATGACAACTTTCATTGGCACCTGCAGATCAAGCACTGGAGCCAGAGCTCACACTCCCCCAGCGTCTTGTGATAGATTGGGCAGAGTGGTGGAGGCTAACAAGTGTAAGAAACAACAGGAGAAATCCCAGACCAGGGTAGACTTAATAAAGCTTCTTAGTTGCCATAGCGAGATCGATAGTAGCTCGTGGCGCGAGAGCAGAAGGGTTCCGCATCGAACAGCTAGAAGACGTCGTAGTTTCGTCGGATTGTTATGATGTGCAAAGCACCAATAATACTCTGTCCAACCTAGGCCTTAGCTCCCTTACACTGTGAATCGATTCTTTTAGTTAGGTTAGAAGCAATAACAATCCATTTGCTGTTGTTGTACGTTAATCTGTAGCCTGCCACAGCCACTGCCAGGAAATAGCAAGGTAGCTGTAGCAAAAAATTGTAGCCCGCCACAGCCACGGCCAGATAGCAAGGCAGCTGTAGCAATTTGGAATCCATCATTCATTCATTCGTTTAGTCATGTTAACATTAACATTATTATTGATCTTGTGGTACCCTTGAGGTTTCGGGTGCTGAATAGTATTGACTCTTGTAATTTCGCTGCTGATAGTAAGTAAAGGAAGAATTGTAACTGATATTTGTTAGATCCTTATTATGCTGCTATGCGTGGGTGGGCTCATAGATTTTGTTTGAGAGCTTTAATTTTTATTGTTGAGTGCTGTTACATACATGCATGGTTGAACATTGGCAGCAGTACCTCAGCACTGGCATGGGTGGGCATGTATGTGTGTATTACTGACGACCCAATTGTGCCTGGGTCAATCATCTCTCCGGCGAGGTCCTTTGCCATCTCCAGCAGCCGCCACAGCCCAGACTCAGCGGGCTTGCAGCCGTCCCCAAGAAGCAGGGCCGGACCTTCTTTATTATTATATACTTACTTTGATCAAATATATACAAGGTGATATTTAAAATTTATGGTACATGATTAGTACCATTAGATAGTTTGTTGAATTTATTTTCATAATAAACTTATTTAGAGATATAAATGTTTTCTAGAAGTCTGAACAGCATGAATGAATACTATAGCGACATTTAAAAATGGACTGAGGGAGTAATGTTATGTATGGTTATTCAATTTAGAATTTGAGATGATGGTTGTGCCTGATAGTTGACAAGATTTATGATTATACAAAGCTACTTCAGGCATAATATGAATCGAAATTGGGGTTTGGTAGTTTGATTGGCTTGTTGCCTTATGTTTCTTGTCTACTCTTTCTCTGACCCAAATTATAAGACATTTTCACTTTTTAGATCTAGATATAGTGTATGTATAGATCTAAATGCATAACAAAACAAATATATCAAGAAAAGCCAAAATGTTCTACAGTTTGGAATGGGGAAGTATTTATATTGTGTGATCGAGTAGAAATGGATTCATGAACTGAGTGTAGCTTAACTAAAAAGGTTAGATCCCTTACACGGATTTAAGTCTTTATATAATGGGCAACTTAGAGGCACCTCTTTGCAGCCCCAACCCCGTCCTCCCCACATCGCCACCGGCGATGGCGCCGGCTGCCTCCCCAGCGTTTGCGGCCGTCGCCCCCTCCTCTCCTGCCTCCCCCTTCCCCTCCATTCCTGCCCCCTCGCCTTCCCCTTCTTCCACCCTCATAGTTGTCGACATTGGGGTCTTGCCTAGGCCCACAACCTCCTCTTCCACCTCTCTTCCCACGTTGCTGGTTCCTGGTTGCGATGCCCTGGAGGCTGCTGTCGCCGTGGCTTCCCTGCTCACCGGGGACGGCCTTGGGAGGTTAGCCACTCCAAGCTCCTCCCTCTCGGTGGCCGCGGCTCCCTTCTAGCCTGCGTCGAGGGAGCGCTCGACGCACCGTCGATGGGCGGACGATGACGACGGCGAAGCTTCCATCAACGGCCACCACCCCTAGCTACCTCGACGCCGCGCGCCGTCCGGCGAAGGCGGTCTCAGCTCCCTCTGCTAGCGCCACGGCTTGCCTTGCCTCAGGCTTAGGCCGAGCTGGTGTGGCCCCAGAAGGCAACGACGAGGTTGTTGGCGGAGAAGGCGCGGTCGGCCACGTCCGCAGCTGGTGTGTGGCCTACCTGTGCGGCCTGTGGAGGGTCGCACCCCTACTTGCCAACATCGTCGTGGATGGATCTCTGCCCTTGACGCTAACGGGTGGCGGAAGGTACTTCACTAATAGCAAACAGGGCCGACTGTCACCTCGGCTGTGTCTCGCACCGGCCAATTGTAGCGCCTGTAGCCTCGAAAAATCCCCATGGAGCTTCTTGGGAGATGCTTCAACTGTCTGTCCTCTACTCATCAAGTAGCAACTTGCCGGTTACCTCGGCGCTGCCTACGCTGCCGCGGTTTCCACCACCTCGCTAGGGACCCAAGGTATGCTGCAATGCCCCAGCATGCGTCCCACAGCTCGACATGCGCGGAGGGGGCCGTGCAGGGTACCTTGGCGGGCATCGGCGGAAGCCGGCGACGTCAGTGACGATGACGATGCAAGCCGGCAAGGGCACCTCTAGCGGCAACGACAACGTCGCTACTGTCGTCGAGGCCGGTGGCTTCCTCGAGCCTGAGCCCCGGGGTTGGAGCCACTAAAGAGCTCGGCACCACTCACGTGGATGGGCCCAATGCTAGAGGAGTTTGCTATCACGCTTTAGGTTGCTCTTTCTTCAACGATGGTTGCTCCAGGCACGGCGGATCCGCCTCCATCATCGTCCGTGGCGGACTCTACACCGCCGGTGGACGGTCTGATGACCGACCAAGCCACGTCTGACGACGCCCACGTCGGGCGAGACCGTCGCCTCGCCTCAGCCATCGGCGCTGGAGTGGCGCTGTTGACGCCTCCTCGCGAGGGTCAGCCTGACGTCGCGACTGGGGACGAGACATCGACGCCGCTCGGCGTCTTGCAAGGTTTCTTGACGAGGTGCGAGTCAGTGGGAGCCACCCCTGGTCGCCTCCCCACCTCGGCAAAGGACGCCTGTCGGGAGGCCCCCGCCTATCCGGTCCAGGAGCAGTCGGGTTGCCGCCCAGTCGTTGATGCACATTTCGGCCTCCAAGCGGGGCGAGGTTCTTCTAAACAAGCGACTAGGGGGATACTTGACGCCATGTGTTCTGGGACCTTGTCATCGAGTGAGGTGGAGGGTCTGGACACGTTGTTCCAAATGTTCAACGGGCACGCGTGCGAGCTCTTGTGGGAGGACTTATAGGACGTGACGTCGAGCGCTTATTGGTTGACCCATATTATGTAATATCGATCAATGAAACTTTTTGTTAGGTCAGTTCAGTTGTTGACCACCTAACATGCTTGATGTGCACTATAAACTCTTTCTTCTTAATATAATGATACGTAAATCTCCTGCGCATTTGAGAAAAAAAATAATGGGCAACTTATATTCATTCAGTGATATATGGCGCAATAACATTCCGTTAATTTAAGATATGTCAAAGGTAGTCGTTTGTGTTGGAATGAATGGCTCGCGCGCGCTCTCTGGTTAATTCTTGGTTGTTGCTATAAAAAGAGAAGACCAGAAGCCTATTCATTGCACTGCTATATCTGCATGCATGTATGCATGCAGTTCCTGATCCCTATAAACTAACCAGAGTTGAGTTATTTTTGGTGGTGGATCGATCGGAGCTAGGCCTGAGCTAGTATAGCGGCCGGCATCTCTCTCTCTCTCTCTCTCCAACCTTTATTTTGCAAGCACGTACATAGATGTCGGTCCCGGACTACTCCACCTCCACCGGCGGCGCCATCATCGTCTCCTGCGCCTCCGTCGCCAAGCTGAAGCCGCAGCGCAACAGCAAGCGACGTCGACACCACTGCTCGTCGCCCGCTGCTTCATCTTCCTCCTCACACAGTAGCAGCACCACCACACAGAAAGAGGAGGAGGAAGACGAGGACATGGCTAGATGCCTCATCCTCCTCGCCCAGGGCCCCCCCGCCGCCGCCGCCGTTGAGCCAGCAAGAGTAATGCCGGCACCGGCACCCCCCAGCAGGCCAAAGAGCACGAGCCGCAGAGCCGCCGCTGAGGCCGGAGGTGGCGTGTGCGTGTCGTACGAGTGCAAGACGTGCAACAAGTGCTTCCCCTCCTTCCAGGCCCTCGGCGGCCACCGCACCAGCCACAACAATGATAAGAAGCAGCAGCCGCCGCCGCCGCGACGGCCGGAGGAGGCGGCTGCTGCTGCTGTCACCACCACGCTTAGCCTGCGCACAGCTGCAGCGGCGACGAGGCCGGCGCACGAGTGCTCGTCATGCGGCGCGGTGTTCGCGTCCGGGCAGGCGCTCGGTGGGCACATGAGGCGCCACCGGCCGCTCACCACCAGCTCGTCGGCCGCGGCGGCGCCCGAGAGCGTGGTCACCGCCACGGGGACGACGGGGGACCAAGACAGTAGCAAGCTGCTGCAGGAGGGCAACATCAACCTGGAGCTGGACCTCAACCTGCTGCCGGCGCCGTCGACGGAGCAGGAGGTGACATCCCCGGCAAAGCCGCCGTGCCATGCACCAGCAGTTCAGCTGATGCATGCTTTGACTCGCCACTAGCTAGCTAGCCACCGAACGATCATATCCATGGCTGCTGACGTACGCTGACTCCAATTGACGACATGGGGAGGGACGAGGGAGGAAGCCAAGATAATTAACTCCTGTAATTATAATACTTTTTGGTATTTATAAATTACTACCTCTGTCCCCAAAAACTTCATTTTAGTTTTATCCTAAGTCAAACTATCTAAAGTTTGATCAAATTTATACGCTCGAACATTAATGTTCATTTTACCAAATAAATATCATTGGATTCATCATGCAACATAGTTTTATTATTATTATATACTATTTGGTGTCATAAATGTTAGCAAATCTCTATAGATTTGATTAAATTTAAGATGACTTAAAGCAAAACTAAAACATCTAATTGTGTACATGTACTTATCACTGCTTCTGCTTGCTACAGTACAGATGGCAACAAACATTAGACATGTTGCCATCTGCACTAGTTATTATATATATATATATACATCAGGCAACCCAAACTGATCATATATAAACCAAGCTAACAAACTATCTCCATTAAATACAACAACTTGCTTACATAATCACTAGTAATTCACAAATCAGTCAAATGTCTCGACCAAAACACTTCTTACTGACCATATATATTGCCAGCAGGCAACACATTTAGTTACTAGTTACTAGTATATTTGCCGGAAGGAGCTGATGTCACGGCAGTGGCACACCTTTAAGGTTTTTACCGACCGTTGACGCAGGGTCAGGGTATGCATTATGACCCAGCAGTGCCTCTGGTTAGTTTGGGGTCGTCGGCAACAGCGGCATATGCATATGTGTGCACACTCTCTCCGGCTCTCCCCTCGTCCACAGGTTTGGCAGCTCCCCTCTCTTCCATCCAAGCGCGATCAAGGTGCCTGTACCAACAAAACACATCCACGCATACACATCAGGCAACATGATGGCCTGCTTGGACGTTCATTCTACACATACTATATACATCCACTAGAGTGTCAAGCTAGCCATGTTCATTACCAAGCGTGAAAGGCACGATGTACAGAAGGGCAGGTTGGCCATGCCCATCCATCAGGTTCAGCGCAACATATGTGATTAAAAGTCCTGATTATGTGGCCACAGAAGAAATAACCAGTTAATGTCCACAAGGGAAAAAAACCATGGTTCAATCCCTCTGCCTGCTGTGCGGACTAACGTTCATCCAAACTTACCAGAGCCATAGGCCACCATTGCCCACAAAAAGTAACCAGACCGGAAGCCCTTCTTTGCAGAAAAATCGTATCTGAACAGCAAATAATTCAACGGAAACTTATCGCTCGAATTCACATGAAAAAATAGCCAGGTGCCCAGGTCACAGACTAGACTTACCTTAGCGCGAAAGCAACTAAAAGACCAGGAAGAAGGATATCACCAAAGCCAATGATGCTGTATCCACCCCATGGATCAAACATTCGCGGGATTTTTAGCAGCATGGGCACACCATCCTCGTCAGTCTTGTCGCCACGTGCAACCTATCAGAAGAAACCAACATGTTATAACCAGCAAAATTCAGGATACCATCGACCCACCAAATATCAGAATCCCCTTTCACATGCTTACCACAATCATCACACTCTCATGAAACCACCTCTTGGAGATAAACACCCAGAAGATGTCATACAGGAAGGCACAGCTGAGAAGAACTGAACCCACCTGATCATGGCAACAAGGTAAACAAAACTCGTACCTCCACTATTATCAAGAAAGGCCGTAGCAAGAGAAAGCAGAAAGACAAAATTCAAGAGTGGTTTGAGTACCTTGAGGTTAGGTACTCTGACAATTTGGATGACTGTAACTATCAGTGCAATACCCTGAAAGTGCGGAGTCTGGAATCAGTTGATGTCACAACTAAATGGGAGGCATCGAGTACTACAGATGGTGGCACTCACCAGAATGTCTTGCCCAATCCAAGCAAAGGGAAGCTGGCGAAAAACAGCCCACAGAACAGCAAATGCGACACAAAATGGGCAAACTGCAAGAGTAAGATGTGAAACAGCTCCAAGGAACGGTACTTTCACAAAAGATTCTGCAGCAGGTTTAAACCATCTGAAAGATTCCACAATTTAGTCAACATTAGTATTTGTTTAGTGGAAAAATTCAGCTTGGCTGTCAAGGGTCTTGAACAGAATGGTTGATTGAAACAAATCCCGAAGACAATCCACTGTACCTTGATAACAGAGCCACCAAACATGTTTGCAGACCCTGCATAAACAAAAACAAAGGCTTTATCTCAAGAATGGAAAAGTAGTAAAGGATTAACTCCAACAACAGTTCGCTTAGCAATCAACTAGCAAAGCAGTTTTGGTTCGGTGAACCAACTGCAGGCCATCCAGTTAGACTGTTTCAAGGTACTTGCACCATGAAATAGAGAGTAAGAGACTAAGAGCAGCTAATATGATAATCATGTATTTCAAAATTATGTTTCCATAAGTAAACTGATAGTTAGAAATGCACCTCTACACCTCCAATGCAGAAGATTACCACCAGTAGCTCCACAAACCAGTAAGACATCAGTTTGTAAAGCATTATTAAGAAGCATGACGCAACCACCACAAACATTATCGCTGATGCCACGTTGATATCTACCATGCCACTAGAACCTCCGGCCTCAACATTCAGTAGGCTTTCATGGCCATCCTTAACAATAAGTGCATTTGTCAGTACATCATTTTTAGTTGAAGCTATATTGGAGCAAGTGTCACGGCATAGAGATCAGAACCTTGAGGAGCTTCTCTTGTTCAATAACTGCTTCTCTAGCACTCCATGCTGACCAGTAGGAAGCACCAAGCACTGTGCCAACAGCCATAAGCCATAGAAACACCTCTGCAGTGTCAACTACAGGACGATCTGGAGAGTACAGCTGCACAGAAACTAAGAGACAAGAATAAGTCAGTACATGGTAAGTTATTTTAGATAGTACAAACAACCAAAATACGACGAGTCCACATAAAGGTGAAGGAAGGGGGCTGTTAACACCCTTATGTTCCACATGGAAATTAAAATGCTGGTGATAACGGTGAGTTAACATTTTACCTGCGTTACCATCTGTAAGAAGTGTATGTAAAGCAGAACCCGCATCTTTTGGCAGGAGAACTGCAGGTATATTTATGTCAAGATCGGTTTCATTCTTTTCACAGACCATCTTGTACAATTCTGTTCAGTAAATGCATCATAGAATTAGTGAAACCAATAGGATGATACATAGCAATGCCACAAGTCATAGATAGGGAAATGAGACAGCGCTCAAAACGCACCGTGGACATGGTTTATGATTACTATAGCAGAAGCACCAGCAGCTTCAGCAAACTTTGCTTTCTTTGTGAATTTGCACTTGCCCCTTTGAACTAAAAGAACATCTCCAGAAACCTAGAACGAGAATGAAGCATTTAGCGGATGGAATCGCTGGGCAATTGGAAGACAGGCTGCAATAACTTGAAGTTGCCGTTGGATAAAAAAAAACACCTTGTGTTTTGGAGGCGAGCAGCAGTCCATAGGGTCAGCCAGCGTGAGTTTAGTTCGGTTTGCGTGCTTCTCCTTGGAGACGATTTTTGGACCAAAGCGAGCACCGACACCAACAAACTCGCCATCCTCTTTGCCATTGACCCAGCTTTGCACTTTTACCTTACAAATACAGCACGAAGAAATGGATAATCTATTCAGTACTAAACTGAAGTGGTGGGGGGCAGCTGCTCAATTAGGGGGTGGGGGTGGGGGTTGGGGAAAGACGACGCTTTTCTCATCTTACCAGGATGAAATCGTTGTTGCATCCAGGGATCTTGGGTGCCTCGTCGTCGTGGTGGACGATATCACCGCCGGCCGCTGCCCCCGCCAGAACCGACACCGTGAGCAGCGCCAAGACCGCCGCGGCGGCCATCTCCTCTCCTTCTCTCAAGCCACCCCCAAGAGCAAGAGCAAGAGGCCTGCTTTGACCCTCGCCGGAAATGGAAGGGGATGGAGACGACGGACGACGGACGGTGACAGGGGAATCGCCGAATCGCCACCTGCCCCGCCCAGTGCTCTCTTCCGTTTGGGATTCGGCGGTGGTGGTGGGTTGGGTTGACTCGCTTTCCTTCTTTTAGGTCAGATCGGGTTGCTTCCACGGTCTACCTCAGTCTTTCTCATCTCCCGTTTTTACCAATGATAAATTATCATGATAATTATTCCCTCTATACCTATAAAAAAATCGTTTAGAATAGTAACATAGTCTTCAAATTTTAATTTTAAATCCTTAGTTTTATAAAAATATTTATAAAAAATGGTATATGTATATTTGTATAAAATGATTTTTCAAGATAAATGTATTCATATGGTTTTCACATTTTCAAACTCAACAACTTAAAAGTTATATTTATAATTTTATATTTTTGATGTTTGACCAAATCTTATTCAAAATGTCTTTTTTACATGTATGAAGTATTCATAAAACAATTATGTGATGTTTGTCTCTATTTACTCCTTCTATTCTTTTACTAATAATAAATTGTGAATGTGCGTAAAATTGACCAAAATTACCTTCTATGTGATAGTGTCTCTGTTCACTCCCGCCTAAGGCCTTGTTTATATGTATATGTATTCACTTTTAATCAACAAGTGTTGGAACATATATAAATTGAGATAAATATATATACATCCAAACAAGATTTTAGTCTCTCTCAATTTCACGAGCACAGATTTGAAATGTATACTCTGTACTTATCAACTGTTGACACTATCTTATGTTAGGAACTATTTTGACTTTAGAAGCTTGCCATCTCAGAGATAACTTGTCTTCTATACATTTGGTCTAAAATCGTTTATCATCGCTAATAACTACGCTATCTTCACTCTTAATAAAGCATTTAATACCCTACACCTACTTGACACTATGGTATGTTATGAAGTATTTTGATTTTATGAGCTTGATATCTTAGAGATAAATTGTCTTCTAGGTTTTGTCTAAAACCGTTTGTCATCACCAATAACTACACTACCTTCACTCTTAATAAAAATATTTAGTACTCTGTAGATAATGTTGTTCTACACTCTAGGTGTAGAATATCATTCTCCACCTGGTAGCCAAAATTGACAACAAAATACTGAATAATACCGAATCATGTTCGGTACCCATCAGTACTACGCATCAGTACCACGAAATACTATTGACACTTGATTTGTTGAATAGTACTTAATTTTATTTAGTACAATAATTTGGTTTACAATAATATTATTCTACACCTAACACATGTATCTACTTATTTTCTTTAGCATAACTTTTTATTCTAACTTTTTTGGAGAGCCAAAGTAAAGTTTGACCAAATTTATATAATAAAACAATAAAATTTAGGATACCAATTAAGTATCATTAGATTCTTTATTAATTATATTTTTACAGTATACTTATTTGATGCCATAAATCTTTGTAATTTTTTGTATAATTTTAGTCACACATAAGATGCTTTGGCTCTCTAATAAAAAAATTAGAATGACTTATAAAAAAATTGAAATGCAGGGAGTAATTAAGTATCTCAAGTAATCCGTAGCCGCCCTAGATACATATATGCTCTATACATACCTTTTGGCCGACTAATAACTTTTGACCGAACTTCTAGGAGTAACTAATCTTATGTTTCTATCTTTAAATTTAGGGTATATATATGACCGGACAAAATGTATATAGAGGAAGTATATAATCATACTAAATCATGTAGGATGATATATATCATGCATATATAGAGTACGTGGTTATATTTACTATATATACTATAGTAATGATATTTTAGTAATATATTAAAAAAATATGGATTCCTTTGATTTTTTTCGTATGGTAAGATCTAGAGTATCTTAATATGAGTATAGAAACATACTCAGACCAATAAACAAGTATGAATACGTACACAATGTGGTTTATTGAAGATAGGAGTAACTACTCCCGGGAGTATGGAAAATACACTCCCGGGAGTAGTTACTTCAATCTTCAATAAACCACATTATGTATGTATGCATACCAATTTATCAGTTTGAGTATGTTTATATACTCAATTTAAGATATTTCAAATCTTAGTATGTGAAATTTTTTCAAAAGAGCCCATACTTTTTAATATATTGCTAAAATACTACATATTCTATGTATACTTGCATACTTGACATACATACTACCCTATATGGTTTAATATGATTATATACTTCGTCTATATACACTTCGTCGGGCCATAAACACTCCAAATTTAGAAATATAAACATGAAAGTAACTACTAGCGGGAGTAAAAAGAATTTTCATATACACACACACTCCCCCGTCTAGAAAAAAATGTAATTCTTATTTTTCAAGAAGTCAAACAATTTGAACTTTGACAAAACTATTATCGTTCATGATATAAAATAAGTATTGTTAGATTAGTAATAGAATATATTTTTATAATAAATCTTGTTTGAAGATATAAATGCTGATATTATTTACTATAAACTCGGTCGAACTTAAGTTACTTTGATCGGTATGGATCTTATAATTATATCTTTTTTTTTGACTGAGGGAGTACATGCATGCATGAATATATTCTCCCACTAGCTTTGTCATCTTTGCTACGGGGGTGTTGGTCGTACCTAGATGGCTCTTTAAATTGTTGTAGTCGATCTCAGTGTCAAAATCAACTTTTCATCACTAAAGACGACTTTTAGTTATTCACATGGAGCTAGCCACACTTTTACTTGACAGATGGCTGCCGGGGTACGGTGGATGCATGTATTTGTTTGATTTGATGGAAAGCCATCGATCCGGTGGCCAGCATTTTCCATCGCTCGGTGACTCTTTTTCAAAGGTACCGGGGGTATCGGTGCATACCCAAAGCAAAGCTTGTATATATTTTATAATAACTACCTAATGTATTCCCCATGTTCTGTCTCCTGTCCTAGCTAAAATGTAACGTGTGTTTTGATTGAGAAAATTATACTCAATCCATCCCAAATTGTAAGTCGTTTGACTTTTTTAATATCAAGTTTGACCACTCGTCTTATTCAAAGTTTTGTACAAAATTTCACTTTTTTGTTGTGTATTGGTCTATTAATAAAAGTTCTTCAAGAATGACTTAAATTTGACTATATTTGCACATATTTTTTGAATAAGACGAGTGGTCAAACTTGGGGTAAAAAAAGTCAAACGACTTACAATTTGGGATGGAGGGAGTACAAAATAGATTTTAACCCTCAACTTATGAAATGCTTTGAATTATTATATACATATATAATGAATTTATTATAAAATCCAACAAATATGTGAAGTTACACAGAATATAATGGTCCTCGAAGACAAATAATAAAAATATGCAAATGCACGTAATTTAACGTTTTCAAACTAAATAGTTAAGAGGTGGTGATAGTATAAGGTGTAGCTTTTCTAAGAGCACAGAGCTACTCTGAAGGAGTTTCTGCTTTTAGGCTGTCTCCAATAGGAGACCCATTTAGGAACCCAAATCCAAAATGGATCTCCAACACAATACCTATACCCTCCAACAGAGTACCCATACAGAAAACCCATTTTAGGTATCAGGAGAGGCATAACCCAAATTTGGGTATTCTCTCTCCTCGAGACCCATTTGCAGAGAGTGTTTTCTTTTAGGTCTCGTTGCTGGAGAAGACTAAAAATAGGTATAGAACCTTTTACCTGTAGCGCTACCAAAGGATAAATGGGTCTTGTATTTTGGGTGATGATTGTTGGAGATAGTCTTAGTATAAAAAAAATGCAGCTTTTGTTAATGTGAAAAGCTACCCTATTAATTTGGGAAGCTTAAATCTAGGCCTTGTTTAGATCCAATTTTTTTTTAAATTTTGACACTGTAGCAATTTCGTTTTTATTTGAGAAACATTGTCCAATTATGGAGTAACTACGCTTAAAAGATTCGTCTCGTGATTTACAGGTAAACTGTGCAATTAGTTATCTTTTTTATATATATTTAATGTTCCATGCATGTGCCGCAAGATTCGATGTGATGGGGAATCTTGTAAAGTTTTGAGTTTTTGAGTGCATCTAAACAACACCCTAGCTTTTCGAGAAGCAAAAGCTGCAAGAAGTTCCCTTAAACAAGGCCACAGCTAGTCATCAGATATTCTAAAGTCTGGTTATATATATTGTTATAAGCGTAAAGCATCTGTGAGTGGAAGAAATATTTATTTGATCTTGATCATATGTATCCAGAAAAGATAGTAAAGCAGAAAAAAAAAGAAGAAAAGGCTGTTACCAGCTAGCTAGCGCATTAGCCAGTAGCGCAAGCATGCATATATTTGTTTAATATATACATGCATGCATGTAGGAGTATCCGAGTATATGTATGTACTAGTATAGTAGCTAGTAGCAGTAGTAGCAAGCTACCTGTGTACATGCATGCATGAATGGTACGGTGTTGGATGGACCGATCGGAAGCTATTGCTGCTGTTACTCTTCTGTAAGCTAGCTCCGATCCGATCGTCGATCGAGCTGCTGGTACTGTTCCGGCCGGCGATCCATCCAGTATCAATCAATCCGGTACGTACACGTACGGTACCACGCACCAACCCAGATCGCAAGGGCATGCATGCATCTTTTTTTTAAAAAAAAAATTTCTCCCTTTCATTCTTCATTTCATCAATTATCATGGTCGATCGCGTGGTCATGGTCATCATTTTCATTTTCTATGGAACACATGCAATACGACTTCATTACTTCATGGATTTTGATTTTGATTTTTTTTTCAAAAGTTTGTAATTTTATTTTTCTCATGTATACTAGATATATATATATATATATATATATAGGAGAGTACTCCATCAGATCCAGAATTACATTTTTCTTTTTGAGGACACACACATGCATAACGTAGATTGTTGTTTTACTTTGCTCTTGTAAATAAATAATTAAATTAAAGCCCGCCGGCCAGCCCAATCCAGCTTTCCCATGCATGGCCGGAGAATGAAGGGAAGAAGAAAAAAAAAAGGCAAGTCCAGTCCAGCCCAAACCTCTCTTCTTCTCTAGCTTAGGCGCTTAGCCAGCCGGCAGGCAGCCGCTCTGCCGTCGCCGACGACTCGCCGGCTGCCCGCGGTCCACCTGCCCCAGCCACCCGCACCAATGGAAGGGCCGAGGCGGAAGAAACCACCACGCCGGCTAGGTAGCTGGCAGCCGGGAGCCCAGAGGTCAGAGGTGAGGCAACCATTACCCGGATGGAGATACTGTACTAATCTGCTTCGATTCCCCACCGGCCGCGGCGCCGGCCTTCCTTCCTCGCCCTGCCCGGCCCCCTTGTATCCAGCCAGCTCCGTTCAAATCCATTACCCGAGGAATAATCCCATAGTTTCGATTTTGTTTTTCATCAGCATGCTGCTGCGTTTACTTTTCGCATCTCCGGCGGCACGGGGACGGGGATCAGATTCACATATATATATATATATACATATATATATATATATATACCGTTCGCGCCCGTATCTTATCTATTCTTGCGATCTATAGGGTTCTCTCACCCCTAGCTATTATGTTTGCTTATAAATATCCTATCTATTCCTTCTCTTGCAGCGCGTTGATCTCTCGTGACAGTTTGTCACAGGCAGTTTTTCATGCGATGGCTCGTTGCAAGAACATCAGTAGGTAACTTGGTGTTCTGCTCCCAGCAATGGTTAAAGAATAGACAGTTCCAGTGATCCTTGTGCCGATTCCACTCCTGTCGGCGTCTTTCTTCTTCCCGATGATAGTCTTCTTGCTGGCGCCGGCCGAGAGCCTCAGACGCTCGGCAAAGGCAGTTTTGCTCTCGGCAAAGCCTTTGCCGAGAGTAGCTCTCGGCAAAGGCCTATCGGCACATCTTTTATCGGCAAAGAGGCCTTTGCCGAGAGCTATTCATCGGGCTCTCGGCAAAGGGTTTGCCGAGAGCCACCGCCAAACCAGTTCAGCCCACTTTAATAGGGCCCAAACCAAACTGGCCCAAGAGCCTTTTCAGCCTGTTTCAATCCAAACCAATGGGAGGACAACGAGTGGAAAAGACTCCTATGACCCTAACTTTACTCCTATGGACCAATCTAGTCTAGTAGCAGACACACACTAACGTCGCTAAACTTAACAGCTTGTTTGCTGTATATATATATATATATATATATATATATATATATATATATATATATATATATATATATATATATATATATATATATATATATATATATATATATATATATATATATATATATATATATATACGCAATTCCTTCATTACAAAAGGATAGTCTGCCCTCCCTGCCAAGACCCAAGCTGATCTCGCCGACTTTGTTTTCTTCCACCACTTGCAACTGTAACTCATCTAATCCCTTTCTTTCATCTTCTTGTGCAGCCTGTTCTAGCATCTATCTTCTTGCCGCAGCCTGTGCCGAGCTGTGAGCTGTATGCATGGCCACCCCCGCGACTCTTCTCCATGATGAGCTTCAAGATGCTGGTATCTTAATTCCTGGAACAACCCAGCCTCCTTACAATCTTCACAAGGGCTCCTTGCAGCCTGCTCAACATTCAGATGCTTCTCAAACAAACTCTGACTCTAGAGATGGAGAACTTATACTGCCCAATGGGGATATTTATCGTGGCGCATTATCGGGCAACATGCCACATGGCTCAGGTTGTTATATCTGGTCAGATGGTTGTGTTTATGAGGGTGACTGGAGGAGAGGCCTCAGGCATGGGCAAGGCAAGACGCTGTGGCCGACAGGGGCTTCCTACACAGGTGACTACTCCGGTGGCTACATTTATGGTCAAGGAACGTATACTGGGCTAAACAACTCCACTTACAAGGGAGGCTGGAAGCTTAATCTTAAGCATGGCCTTGGTTTACAGACATTTCCCAATGGAGACATTTTTGAAGGTTCTTGGGTGCATGGAGAAATACAAGGGCATGGCACTTATACCTGGGCAGATGGCAACACTTATGTTGGCACCATGAAAAATGGGGTCATGTTAGGCAAAGGAATCCTCACATGGAACAATGGAGATTCATTTGAAGGGAACTGGCTAGATGGTGTCATGCATGGGTATGGAGTCTACACATGGAAGGACTCTGGCTACTATGTAGGAACCTGGACAAGGGGGTTGAAGGATGGAAAAGGTACATTTTATCCAAAATGTCGTGGAATTCCAGTTACCGATGAGCTATACATCGATGGTCTAAGAAACAGAGGTGTACTGCCTGGTGCTGAAAGTCAGATTCATGGTTCTCGTATCCTTCACTCTGCCTCATTTGACATGGCAAACATGATGGCTAGCAGAAATCAGGACTCTGTAGGTATTTCATCTGTTAGAAGCTTGAGTTTTGGGAAAACTCGCTCGAGAAATGTATCACTGGAAAGAAGGTGGAGCCTTGGAGCGGCCATTGAAAAATTCATTGGTCGTGAAACAAATGAAAGTTCTGCAATTGAAAGCTGTGAGAATAAGGCTGATTCCAACCTTCCTATACTGGAACGGGAATATATGCAAGGTGTTCTCATCAGTGAGGTTGTGGTGGATAAAAGCTTCTCGGATCCATTAAAAAAGGCATCACGTCGCCAGAAGAAAATGGTGAAGGATATAAAGAAACCTGGGCAGACAATAATTAAAGGACATAGGAGTTATGATCTGATGCTCAGTCTGCAGCTTGGAATCAGGTAATGCATATAATGAGACACCAAGAGAACTGATATTTGAATGTCTTCACTTCTATTTCACTCATCATTGTTCTCCATTATATGTTGTTAAATGCTTGAAATAGTATTAACCCATATGCAGGGTTCCAGAATGTATATCATAAGCCACCTACTGTGCATGAACTGCATGTATCTACCTCCATTTACCAAAATAGTTATGAATAATTTGTCTTTGCAGTGTTAACAAAATGCTAAGGATGCCTCTACCTTGCACAAATTAGTATCTGTCATCTAAAAGTAATTGTAGAGCATAACTGACAGTTTAGGTAACAACTTTCTTCTGGACAACTAAGTCTTTTCTTCTGGACAGCTAAGTCTTTCCATTGGGTGGTCCATAAACCCATAACTTTTACTTAAGATTAGCAGTGCTGGAGTGAGAGGTTTACATATGGAATGAAAACTTGATAGTTGATCAGAAGTTATGACTTCAGACATTTTTATCACAAGCTTTAACAGAGCAAGTGCTACATAATACAAAACAGTGTCAATTATCTTGTTCATGTTTGCATGTCAGAATGTAGTGGAAGAGCAAGCCAAGTGTCATGAAGGTGATGCAATCTGTGGTGCTCGTCTGGAGCCAAAGATCTCCAGGAGTTCCTTGTAAGGTTGCTCACAGTGGATATTTGATCCTCTGTTCTTTTCTGTAGTCTTTTCTGGTCCCCTTCTTTGTTTGCTGGCTGATAGTCTGGTTCTGGGTGTGTTGGTTGTGTCATTGTGTGTCTTGCTCACAGTGTGCATTGGAGGTGGGGAGTTCTTTTCTTCCTCCCCTATGTACTTTTCCTTTCTTCTTAAGGAAATGATAACAAAGATCACCTGTGTGTTTGAGAAAAAAATGAAGAAGAGCAATACATTTCTATAGTTCTTGAAGTGCAATTCTGTTCAGAATGTGATTTTTTAGATGGAGTTCATAATAGGAATTGGAATGATGGTTAACCGTATAGTTGGTTATAGTAAGGGCAATTAAAGCACTAAGGGAAGCTCCAAGTCTTACAAAATTTCACTGTTAATGGAAACTTTGACATTCTGGAGTTTGTTTCTCGATGGTATAGAAAATGTATAAGAATGTTCTAATATATTTATTATCAACAGGGCATTGTCTTATTGAAATATCCAACTGAACGATTTTGTGATCACTGAAGGTTTAATGTGATTATACATTTATACTCAGGTATACAGTTGGAAAGATTACACCTATTCAGAGACGTGAAGTGCGAGCTTCTGATTATGGTCCCAGAGCAAGTTTCTGGATGAACTTCCCCAAAAATGGATCGCGGCCTACTCCTTCACATCATGCTGATAATTTTAAATGGAAAGACTACTGCCCAATGGTGTTCAGGTTTGTTGCGTGGTATGCTATTATCAAGGTTGCGAACCTAAGCAACTTCAGTGAAAAGAACATGCGGCTCTACAGATCATATGAGAATAACTTATAGTGATCATGCTTAGAAAAACAATTGAAGTAACTTAGTTAGGACCATAACAATGAGAAATTTTCCTTGTTTGGGCACCTGATAAGTGACTCTACCTGTACTGCTTTGTATTTCAGAACTTAATAAGATCTACTTGTGTATCTGTGTAGAAATTTGAGGGAGATGTTCAAGATCGATGCAGCGGATTATATGATTTCCATTTGTGGAAGTGATGCACTTAGGGAGCTATCTTCTCCTGGAAAGAGTGGAAGTGTCTTCTTCCTATCTCAGGATGATCGATTTATGATCAAGACTCTACGAAAGTCTGAAGTGCAGGTTTTCATATCTATTTAATGGTTTTAGAAGTTTTCTATGCGGCAATGCCTCCTGCCAAATTTTCTTATCCCAAGCTATACCATTATATCCTATTAATATGTTTTGGAAAATATATCCTATTAGATTATGTGAGTTGGTAAATTGTATGGATCATATGGTTTTGGTAAACAGAAATGGGACCAAGCATATAGACCATGGTTCCATCTTCTACCAAATTCCTATTTATTGATAAAAACTTGGATATATTCAATGATCCAGAATTTTTAGCTTATCTGGCCCTGGTGCTCAACTTGTTTCATAACAAAATGTAGTATGACCCTTGTTACTCAACTTGTTGTCATGGAGTAATATTTTCAAACTTTTTTATGGATAAATTGTTTGACAGTTCATAACAGTTCTAAACTATCAAAAAATTCTTGCAGGTTCTTCTACGAATGCTTCCAGAGTATTATTACCATGTCCGTACCTATGAGAACACACTCATAACTAAGTTTTTTGGCCTCCACAGGGTTAAACCGTCCAGCGGTCAAAAGGTTATCACATGCATCCTTGCTACTTCACTTGATACATGAGAAATGAAGTTTTACAATTTGTTCACATAAGACATAACTATGTTCTAGAAAATCTTATAACATTGGTGTACACAAAGACTATGAGATTTTAACGAAATGTGTTTTCATAATATGAATACTTTCCAGTTTTTTAAAAAAAATATATGATAAGTTTCCTTTCTTTTGGGTTTGCTAACATCCCCAATGGGCAGTAAGCCAGTAACAGTAAAGGTCATTTTGGTGACCATTCCTTATCTAGTGTCATGTTTTCATTTCCTAAACAGTCAGAGCAGTTTATGATCTGATTTAAATTGTAGCCATCCATTTATCCTAAAATAATGCATGTTGTTGTTGTTGTTGTTGTTTGTGTTTGCAGTTCCGATTTGTAGTGATGGGAAACATGTTTTGCACTGAACTCAGAATTCACCGGAGGTTTGACTTGAAAGGTTCATCCTTAGGCCGCTCAACAGACAAAGTAAAAATTGACGAGAACACAACACTGAAAGATTTGGATCTAAACTATTCATTTTATCTCGAGCCTTCTTGGCGGGAGACTTTGCTTGCGTAAGAAACTTTTAACCTTTTTTTTTCTTTTCTCGAACACACAGGAGAGCTATGTATCACAATTTAACTGGGATTCTTTACCCTTTTAGCAACTTTTAACATAGCCATGAAGGGCTATTTTATGGTTCTTTCATTCAAATATGACTTTGTAACTGTTATATAAATATTTTTGTGTCGTTATTCAAGGAAAATTGCACCTCAAAGTAGTTACTGTTCTACCAGTAGGCACATCCTTTGTAGCTAGGAATTTCACCGTCACTGTACAATATGTTGCAAACTTGTATTCCAGAGATGCTAGCTGAACTATGTCATGTTCATTCATACCTACAGATGTCCAGTGCTGTCATTTTTTATCAGCTACGCTTACCAAAAGTCTGATAAATTTTGACACTGGTTAACCCAAAATGTCATTTGATGTAAAGTTTCTCTGCAATTTCAATATTATATTGTGAGGCTGTACGATTACAACTTATCCTGAGAAGACAATTCCAACTAGAAAGGAAACTTTGTAAAAAATTGCTACTATTTCTTTGCATTCTATCTTGAGAATTATATGCTATTGCGGCAGTATTCATTGAATCATTGGGTGTTTGGGCCTTTAGTGTAATCATCTTTTTATCTGTAGGCAAATTGAGACTGATAGCAAATTTCTAAAGCATCACGCAATAATGGATTATAGCTTGCTTCTTGGCGTTCATTTTCGGGCTCCTCAAAGCCTACGGACACAGGCATCCTTTCATCAAACAATCCTACCAGATAGGCTGGCTGTTCTTTCGGAAGAAGGTACTTAATCTTTTTCTCAGTAAGATTAATACATGAGGTTAGGACATACCTTACCCTTGTGCTTAGCTATTTTAGTTGCCTAGCCTACGTAGTAGCTAGGAGCATTTAGGTATTTGGCTGGCCTATCTTTACATGTACATTTTACCCTTTGGCCCATGAATATGATAACCTTTTTCCTGACATGGTAGTGCTATTGAAACATAACCCCCTCACTACCACTGTACCGCTCGATCACCTCTTCATTTCTTCCCTCTGAGCTTGATCTTGCACTGATGACTGGCTCACTATGCCTCTAGTCTTCTACAACAACATGATTGCTCTGGAGTTTTCCTGGAAAAGCATGCTGGTAGTGTTGATTCCATGTAACACAATAAAACATTTGGACATGTACAATCTTCTCCATCTTATAGATACAGAAACACAGCTGTACAGGAAGGGCCCTTTATCACCTAGGGTCCTCCCGGAAATTTTTAGTATGCGACATTGAGGAACCTTTTGCCATCAAGTCCACTCAACATCAAAACCCATGTTATCTATGTAAACAGTCTGACTGCGTAACTTTGCTTTGTAATGTAATTAATCCTATGTGCACTCCTATCCCCCAAAAAAAACTTTTTTTTGCAAAAGCCTTTTCCTCCAGTAATGTTTCTTTTACCTATTATTAACATTGTATGAAGCAATATAGGTGCTCTGAAGGAGGATGCTTTGAACAGTCCTGAAGGACTGGTTTTGGTTCAGCGAGCTAGTGATCAAAATGATGTGGTCATTGGTTCTCATATAAGGGGAGCTCGTCTTCGATCATCAAGTGCAAGTTTTGAGGAAGTAGATCTCTTGCTTCCAGGCACCGCAAGGCAAGTATACTGTCATTATATACATGCTCCCATGATTTGTTGTATGTTAAATGCCAGCACAGTGTAAGGTTGACAAGAAATTATCAATTTTATCAGGCTCCAGATCCAACTTGGGGTTAACATGCCAGCGAGGGCAGAACAGATGGTTCTGGATAACGACAGTGAGGCCAATGGTCAGGTGTACGATGTGGTGCTCTACCTGGGAATAATTGATATCTTGCAGGAGTACAACATAAGGAAGAAGATTGAGCATGCTTACAAGTCCATCCAATATAACTCATTGTCAATATCTGTCGTGGAACCCAATTTCTACTCGGAGCGCTTCCTGAAATTCATTCAGACGATCTTTCCTGAAAATTCCTAAAATAAAATCCAGTAATTCTTCACCTTCAGGAACAAAGTGCAAGAACCATTGTTCAGCGTGCATCCTAGGATGGTTCCCTCTGCAAGTATTCTTTTGCTACGTCCTTGATTAATTCTCTCTCTTGACTCGAGCATTCATCCTAGGATGGTTCCCTGTGGACATTTTGAGCTATTTGATAAGAGAATGTTGGCCTGACCATGGTTAGGTATAGCCTGGTTTCGGATTACAGGAAGCAACCGGTATCTCGTTCTACCTGTCTGTTCGCCTGGCTTGGCTAATAAGCATGGCTGTAAGTATTGTTCGCCGATTTTTTTTGAGAGAAAAACACTGCTGAATGACTGACATATTCGAGCTCAAGCTACCATACTGATATTGTTGAATGACTGACAGATTTGAGCTCAAATGAACATACTGATCAAACACTAATAGGACCTCAGCGGTATCTTGCACTGTTAGTGGATAATTGTACCTTGAATTCCGTGCTCTAAGTCCATTGTAGTACCGTATGTCTAAAAAAGTTTTGCGCAAAACCGTATTCTGTGGGTAAATTAGCTTTTAGATTTTGGAACTATCGGCAGGCCTATAAAGCCTATTGTCATGAAAACATGAATAATACATTATTACAGAAAGATTCCTACAAAAACGAGAAGTACAAGGCTGATTCTCCCTTCGTTTCTACTTGCACAAGTTCAAATTTTGCATAATAGAAGATAGAAGATAGCATGCTCCGTCCGTCCATACTTTTTGGAAGAAGCAGCAGCACCTGCTGCCATCGACGAGCTAAGCATATTTACAAACATAAAAGTACGAAGATTTCTTAACTACTTTCAAATGAGCTGCAAGTTCTCCACATTATAGAGCACAGCAGCATGTGGATGATTTCCAGAGAAAATACAACTACATGTATAAGACACCAAAGAACTTGTTTGGCTGTGCTCCTATTCAATCCATGTATGTTGAGGTACCGAATTAGGATCCATGTATGTTGAGGTGAATCCTTTTTGTTTGGCAGGTGATCATATTCTAAAGTGGATTGAAGTATAAGTTTAAATTCCACACTAATTCACCTCAACATACATGGATTGAATGTAAATTGAGGTGAATAGGAGAGCAGCCAAACAAACCCAAACTGGTCTGGTATCCATCACAACCGATTATATTTGACGATTCACTAAGCTGCACCAGCCTCTAGGAATTCGCAGCAAATTAAATATGTTAAATAGGCGGGGAAAGCAATACTTATGTTACATTACAACAGCTGTACTACATGTCTACATTGCATCCACACTAACATCCATGGGTGAGTCAGGCCAATAAAGAGGAATCACATGTTCATGACGTACGTTGAATTTGAAACCTCCCCACCCCACTCCTAACAGCCTGGTATCACTGCCACTATCATAAAACAGAAAGATATCAACAGATACAACAGTCACCTTAGCAGTGAAAAACCCACCAACAGAACACAAATGTAGTCACCAACTCGCCATCTCACTCCAGCCCCAGCTAACACCTACTCAACAAACACAGCGTCCCACAACGCGCATACCGCCACCCAATAAGGTGCCTGAAATTCACTCAGCTTTGGCTTTTGCCTTTGCAGCTTGTCCCTTGTATCTTACACAATCTTCTTCACCTTTAGCTATGGAAACAGATCAAGATGCCAATACCACCATGCTCGCCAACATTTAGAAGAAAGGGATCAGGGTGCGCCTTTCCTACTGCGTCAATCCCAGAGGCACGCAAACATTCAGCTGCTTCTTAGCTTCATGTCCTTGCTCTTCCTCCCATGCACATAACTAGCATTCAACTTTCGCAACCAGCTTGTGTAGGTTTGACGTCCCCTGAAACACAGTTGTTCGCCCACCCTTGAGGTATTCACGCAGCTGCAGCATTCAACAATTTTACATCATTACAACCTCAAGTTAATTCATCATCCTCAGGCATGCTAGAAAGTTGAACCTAGGAACATATACAGACCTCATCCTGGCTTATCTTTGTGAACCCAAAACGTTCTGTCCAGATAGACTCTGCTTCCTCTGCAGCTGGTAGCACAAAATGTTTCACCTCCAAAGATGCCAACAGCCGTTCTATGCAGGAAAAAAGTGCTTGGAAATACCCCTGCTCAGTTCACAGAAGGAAAGAAAGATCAATGTTGCGATACCTCAGATCTTGTCTCAGCAACAGCACATGACTTTTCAACAAGGAAAGCCCCAACTGTGCAGTTACATTCAAATTAATAATCCAATTACTAATCGCTTCCCCAATAACTAAAACATCAAGTATGATATATCTACCAATCCAAAACATCTTTCGAAGGCTAAGCAAGTTTTTTTTAAGCCAAAGGTTAAGCAGTTATGAAGAAAATACAGCATGTTTGCAGATCGTATGTGGTGTTGGAGCAACTATGTATGGGCACATATGCATGATCCATGGAGCTTGTTTAGTTCAGACTCCATATGCTCAAAATATTCATTCTTCATGGTTCAATGAAAACTTGAATCATAATACATCCGATAGCTTGACGAACTTACCAAACCTTGGCTATCCCTACTTGTAGCAACCAACGGAAGCTCAGCAATTTCATTACCCATGATGCGGAAAAGACCCGCGGAAACTACAGTATTGCTGCATAAAAATATTAAAATTCAAGCTGTGTAACAAAAAAACATTTGATTGACAATATCATTAATTTTCAGCAAGACACAATCTGAGACAAAAACTTACTTCACAGTTAACACAGCACAATACATTCCTGTGTAATCTTGATCCCTTGCACTCCTCCTGGAAACAAAAGTATATAATTGCCACAATTTTGATTTGTCTGACAGAAATAAAAGAGGCCGATACTAGTCCATACCCATAAACCATGGCTGGAATGAGGTCCCGCCCAGTTGAAACCTGGATAATGGGATCAAAAGTTTCCTGCAGAAAAGTGCAATATATAGTACATTAAAGTGACAATCAAAAAAACTGACTACTAAATAGATAAAAGGATGCATCTCAGGTATTGTAAACAAACAAACAAAATTTATGCCTGCTAAGCAGAATCTGCAATCATTTCATCTTCTATAAGTTGGGCCTGATTTATTCTGTCAGACTTTTTTTGTTGATTTATATAGTAGCTTAATTGCTTAAATAAACTGGCAGGCCTTCAAAGTTACTCATGAAATGGTGAATAGGGAGATGTTCAATGCAAAGCCCCTACTTGGTAGAATGCAAGTCCTGCCAATATATGAACATGAAGTTTATTCTTGAAATTTTATATACATGTCTGTTACATGTTACCATCTCATCTACATCTATGGAGTTTTGGAGAAATTTTTTAAACTTCTATGTATTTTGAGTGGGTTTTCACTATTCCACTGAGAGTTTGCACCAGATATTCTCCCATTGGGAATGTGCAAAACAAGATTTCGGCTATGTTTCAATTCCTCTTATAAAAAAAAAATATGCTCCACACAATCCTGCATAATAATGGTTTCCCTTTCTTTTCTTAATAACATAATGTAGATTTCACAATATCCTGGTGTTATGGGCAAGGATCTAGAGAACACAAGCGAGGCAGAGAGGAAGCAGGGAGGCAAGTACTGCTCGCGTGGACAGCAACCAGGGAGACAGGTGAGAGCTAGGTGATAGGAGGGATTCACCAGGTCACTTCCTAATAATCCGACTCCGGAAAACCCTATACTTGATGTGGACACGGGCAGTGGCCTGGTTGCCACCTTGACACACGGCAGGGTTTGGCTGGGTCCACTGCTGCCAGCCTGTGTGGGCTGTCCTGGCCCACGGTCATCTATTCATAATGAGCCACAATAACTGACCATAGCTTATTGAAAATTCTACCAAGTTTTGACAAAGAATCAATGGGCAACTGTCATAAAAAATTAACATACAGTATGAAGCAACAGAAACTCACATGGAAAATGGCAACTGCTTTGGAGAGCACTAGTTTACTATCATCCGAGCTCTTGTCCTTTAAAACTCTCCATCTAACATCAAGGTCAGCATCCTCATTAAAACCTTTCACTTCTCGTTTCTTCTTAATAACATCTAAATCCATGGTAGGAACAGGTTCTCCTCCATGGTTAAGTAAATCTTGCAGTGTCTGGTTAATCCGCACACAGTCCGTAGAACAATACCATGCTCCCTCAGGCAATGCCTGCACAAGTTAATCATTAGTATGGTGCTAGTTTTCGGGTACAAACTCTGCTAGATGTCTCAGGTTAGAAATATCACCGTCAGATCAGCCATATTATGTTCCTTGAGGCAACCAACATGATATTCTCTACCACACTGGTCATCAAAAAAGACACATGAATGACTTATCTTACAAAACCAAACTGTCACTGCTGCCTCCTAAGAAGCAGAACACAGAAACAGCAGGAGTTACACTGTACATAAACCATGGAAGGGCACTACTATCAGCACTGACAGAGGCAAACCATGGTTTATACAACACTATATGATTCAGAAACGTACTTGGTCACAAAGCAGCACGGTCCGGGTACTGAATTTCTTTTTGCTGAAATCATGGAGCCTGCCAAATAATTCAAACAGAAAATCTCCATGGATTATATATATTTGTGAAAGGAAAGACAATTGGGAACTTCAGAGCATCGAATAGAAGCATATATAAATAACAAGGGGGAAAACAAAAGTTGTAAATTTGATAAAAAAAAGTACCAATGATACAACTTTCACAAACTGGTAAATACTTAGCGCCAAACATTCATAAACGACCATGACTAGTGCTAACACAGAATTAACTAGGGCAAATAAAGATTAAAGCAAGATTAATGAAAGTAACATTTATGCCAAAGTAATCAGAGAGTTCAAAACGAGTAAAGAGATTAAGTAAGGATGGGGACGGTGCTCCAAACGGATACCCGCGGTTCTTCTCTACTGTAACTAAATGAACTAAGTGAAAAAAATGAGGAAAGAAATTATCTATTTAGTTCATTAAATTACACTAGAGAAGAACCGCGGGTATCCATTTGGAGGGCCGTCCCCATCCTTAAGATTAAGCACTTGGACGCTGAGCTTTAGCTTCCTTAACCAGCCTATACAACAAATACCACTACTTGATGAGAAGTTTGGCAAATTTGCTCTGCTGGCATACGAAATGTTTTAGTTAAGATTGGAAGTACATGTATTTTATGATTAGTGTAAAAGAAAAGTAGGCCAGAGTGGATATACAAGCACCGTGCCATGGAAGAACACTTACTTGCACAGTGCGCAACCACCAAATCCAGTCTCAGGTGTTGTAGCAATACGTATTGACCGTGTAAATATTTGTTCCAAGGCATCAACTCCTTCAACCCTCCCAGCAGCTATTGCATTGTTGTTATATGCCAAACAACTTTCCCTCTGTTGTCTATTCTCACAATATCGGCAACACCAAGTTCCCTTCGGGGCAGAAGATAAGCTAACACATTCTACAAGAGATAAATAGGGAGGGAATACAGCACACATTAATGAAAACTAAGAAATGCGACCCTGTTCAAAGGAGTTCACCAAAAGAAATGTGTGAAACAGAGTTCTTGATTAAACGCCAGAGGTTAGAAGTAAGAACTGCAAGACGACAATAAGAAACAGTTGAGCTTAAGCACAAGTGTAAAAATAAAAATGCAGAATTGTCCCGTTTGAATCTTTGGAATTGAATTCATTCTAATAATTATAATTTAGGCACAAATTAATTACGCTAATATTGTTCTATATAAAATATATTTGTATATTATTGTTAGCCATACAAGGGAGATACTTATATGTTGCATTTCTACTATACGGAAGCAAATTGAAGAGCATGGTATAAGTTGGAGAGTAGAAACATAGCATGATGATCCATAGAATCGATTTCTATCTCTCACCCTATGAATTTGAGATAGGTTTATGTGAACATGGAAAAGTTGTGGAATGTCAAATTCCAAGCCAAATAGCCTAATCTATTAAGTAGATTCCAATTCCTCCAAAATGAAAGGATTCAAATGGCCCCTTAAAGAAAAATATAATACAACAAGAAACCCCCATGTAGACTACAAATCCAACTTAGTGTTATGAGTTATGACATGATTTTGGCAAGGCCATGTTTAGTTACACCCAAAACCCAAAAACTTTTCAAGATTCCCCGTCACATCGAATCTTGCGGCACATGCATAGAACATTAAATATAGATAAAAAATAACTACTTGCGCAGTTTGCCTGTAATTTGCGAGACGAATCTTTTGAGTCTAGTTAATCCATGGTTGGACAATAATTGCCAAATAAAAACAAAATGCTACAGTACCCAAAATCTTTTCACCTCCTCAACTAAACAAGGCCTAAGTTTCAGGTCTGAAACCTGGATTTTAAGCATTAGTAAAATCGCTATATACAATAATTCAGCTATTCCACAAGAGAACATATATTTAAACAGTATCCTAAACAAAAGGTAGCTTAATTAAGCAGGAAGCAAAGAGGCACCATCTCATATTGACTATGCATAACATCATTACCTCTGTGAAAAGCTCTTGGACAGGTATCACAAAGCAGTAGTTGCCCACCATCTGAACAAATGCTGCACAAGTCATCACTTTGTCTGTTTGACATCTTTTGACCTTTCAAGAGTGAAATTGACAGCTCATGTAGTGATACGCCGTTCGACATATATATGTTGTGGTAACTACAATAGTGTTTGTGGAAGGTATTAGAGTTTGAATTGTACTCTTTACAAAAAACAACAGTAACAATAAACTGCAAAAAATAAACAGCAAGAATAAACTCACGGTTTCCGTCGAGCAGCTCGACCAGCATGAGCTTCAAACTGTGAAGGACTAACCTGTTCATTGAATTAAACAGATTGAATTAGACTAGGCTGACTTATCAGTTGTGTTACATTCCATTGAACTGGACTACCAACGTACCACTGTGCTGCAGCAATGACAGTAGATCCCAAATGCCTTTATATATCCATCCAGTAACCTCTAGAGATTTCACTTCAAGTGTCAATAAAAAAACATTTGTACCGGCTGAAAACAGTAATTTGAGAGAAAATAAGAAAATGACCTTTCCACCAACATAGTAGCCAACATCAGTGCCCTCTTGTAAAACGCCACTCATGAAAACAACCTTATGCATCCCCTTATCCCTTTTTTTCATAAAATAACAAAAAGGGGATCAATGAGAGTTGAGAAATTCAAGGATAAGGATGCTTATCATAAACGACAATGCCTACTTTCTTGTAAGCCTTCCTACACTTGAAGACTTTGCTCCTGGTGAGGCACTCTTATATACCTTGGCAGATGAAGTTGGACTTCGTCCAACTTTGGACGACCTAAAATAAAAGCAGGCAAGCAACCAATGGTTTGGAACCCCAGGAAAATATTTCAATGTGATGAAAAATGGAATGGACACATCTGTTACAAAGGTTACCTGCTATTATTCTTAGCACCCTTGGACTCAAGACATGAGTCACAAAACAAAGCAAATTTCCCACTGCAGAGTGTGCTGAATGAACCTGAAATGTTATATATATATATATATATATCAACATCTGAGCAATTAACAAAGCCAAGCAACGTAGGGATGGGGGGAGGAACAACAAACTTTTGCAGCCTTTGCATCTGAATGTTCTCTTCTGAGGTGCTGGGCCTATTGCCTTCCGTACTGCAGACTCCAGCATGTCTAACGTAACATTTGTGCATGCCCTCAATACATCATGCAGATTATTTCCATTTTCCAGGAAAATGTAATCGGATGGGTGCTTTTTCGTACTCCCAGCATGCACCTCAAAGTAGTAAGGTGAAACAACCTGCAACTCATGTTCCATTGCTTCAATTCTCAAAGCAGGGATAAATAGGTGGTGATTTTGGAGAAGAGGAGAAAACTCACTTTTCGGCCTTTGCATGAAGAGCATGAGCACAGTATGCCGATGCGTTTGATAACTCCACGGAGTACTGCTCGCTGAAATAAGATGAGAAATAGATCCCTGGTCAAAATTACAGTACCCACGATACTGCCCACAGAATAAGACATGGAAAACGCAAGTGCATGGTATGATATCTTAGCATCCAATCCAAAGCAGAAAATAGAGATCACATCTTACATTCACCATAATGCGTCATGTTTTTCTTTTCTTTTCTTTTCTTTTCTTTGCCGAAAAGACAATACAGGTGCAGTAGGCCATGCTCATATCACAGAAGTGACGAAGCACTTGTTTTGTTTTGTTATTTTATACTCCATCCGTTCCAAATTGCAAAAACTATGTATCCAGAAAAGCAGGAACAGCTTACAATTTGGAACGAAGGTAGTACTAACCTATCCAGCATTGTGTCTTATTACTTTGGTGCATCTGACACCTTGACAAGTGTATGAAATGAAATCATTAAGAAACATGCAATCTATTTTAGATTATTTTTTCATTGGAATTTATTTTTGCTCACATTTCTTAGTAAGAAAGAAGAGTGAAGGGAACAGATTTATGATTTAACATTGGGTCAGTAAATAGAGAAAGTATGGCGACATACATACCTTGCCTTTCCTCATGATATACTTGACGGGCTGACCTTCAAGCAGGCCGGTGGCGAGCAGCTCCCTGAGGTTGGTGGGAATCTTGTTTGTATTCTTATTCCTCTTGTTGCTGCTGGTACTTGTGGTGGTAGTGGTGGTGTTGAGTGGAGGGGAGGAGGAGGCATTGCTGGCGGTGGTGGTGCCTGAGAGGTCGTCGTCGTTGCTGTCCTTATCCTTGACCAAGAGTGATCTGGTGAAGCGCCTCAACGCTGGAACGGGCTCCTCTTCCTCCGGCGGTTCCGGTTTGGGTTTGAGCGGAGCCACATTGTCAGGAGAACGAGCAGCGGTGGGAGGGGGAGACTTGGGCTGGAGCATGGAGCGCGTGATGCGCCTGGGCGACGACTCCGGCGGGATGATGATGTTGTCGCGGTGTGCCGGATCCGCATCCGCGCCGGCATGGGGTTGCGGAGTCGAAGGCGTCGGCGGAGGGCTGGGCCCAGCGGCAGCCATCAAGGCGAGCACGGGGCCGGGCAGCTCGACAGCGGCCCCTTCATGATCTTCTCCGGGCGCGGGGGCATCCTCTGGTGGAGGGGGAGGATCCGGTGGGCGCGGGCGCTTGGCCTTTGGCTTGGTGTCGTGAGTTGAGAAGGAGGATGTCGAGGCGGCGGCGGAGGAGGTCGAAGCGGCCGATGAGTTGAGCGTGCGGGATGAGCGGCGGGTGCGGCCGAGGGGTGCGGATGAGGACGAAAGGGCGGCCTGCGAGGCGATGGCGAAGGCGAATTCGCGCTTGAGGCCCGCGCGGACGCCGGAGCGCAGCACGAAGGAGTCGCCGCCGCCGTCCGCCTCGCCCTCCATGGAGGAGGAGCCCAACAGCCTCCTCTCTTCCCTCGAATCCTTCCTTTCCCTGACCTTTCCTAGGAGGACGAGGAGTATGCCGTCATCTTCAACTCATTCGACGACGGCCGCCTCTGCTGCCGGGGAGGAGGAAGAAGAAGAAGAAGCGGAACTGGGATTGGATCGAGATGGAAGCTAGGGTTCGACACAGCCGGAATCAAATCCAATCGAATCCGATCAGAAGCAGATTTACTCCGATCTGGAGCTGGAAATGGAATTGATGAGCTGCATCGCCGAACCCGAACATGGAATTGGAATTGGAAACACAGTAACAGCCTCCATTCCTGCTCGTGCTCACCCGTTACCCACACAAATTACGTTTTGGTCCTTCTTCAGTATAAAAATTCTGCATTTACATCTGTGCATAAACTTAGGGCCTCCATGAGTTGATAATCTTTGGATCTGTTTGGAAAAAAAATGCAAAAGAGAGGAATAGAAAAAATATATATAGAAATAAGATAGAGTTAATAGTGAAAAACTATATAGGATTCTAAAATATAGAAATTGCTACTTTGAGATGTGTGGAATTAAGGGAAAAAATAAAGGAATGGGCAAACATAGAGAGAGAGAGAGAACAAATATTTCTTTATTTTCTACATTTTGCACTACTCTGATTTTCTTTCCTCTAGGAAGGAACTTGATTTTCCTTCAATATAACATTTTTGATGTGATTCATTTTCATTGAAATTTATTCTTTTAAAATTTCATTAAAATCCTTTGTGTCTCGGTCAATTCTAGATAAAAAAGATCGAGACACATATATAAATAAATGAATAAATAACACGCACAACCTCCAACTACTCAACCCACTGTCGCCACTCTTGTTTTCGCCGCTGCACTACCCAACAATTCTCATCCTCACGCTTGTGTGTATTACCATGATGGAATTTTGTCATTTTGTCCTTTCTCCGAAGCAGGAGATTTGTGTGTGTGCTTATAGACTAGCCGTTGATCCGGGTCCAGTGTTGGCCACACGTAAAGATCTATGCTCTTTGATTCACCTGATGCCCTGGCTCATAATTTTGATGTGTAGATATTACCTCAACAACAATTGGGACAAGTTAGGCAATGAAGCTCACTAGGTATGGGGTAAGCAACAACATCAATGGTGATGAGTCGGTGGTGCACTAGGTTTCCAACAAGTGGTCCCACTCCATCTTTCTTATCTTTCATCAGCATGAGTCAAGTTTCACCCATGACGGGGAGTTGCTTTGGATGCCATGGTACTAGGTAAGCAAATGCATTGGCTTGGGGAGAAGTCCTTGACAAGAAAATGAATCTAGATAAAAGCAAACTAATAATCAGTTAGCCCCACACGATGAACCTCTAGTATTTGAATCTATATCATTTTTTCTTGATCACACATGAGACTTGTGTATCATAAAATCATATTAAGAATGAATGAAAATGGACAGGAGCCCTCACAAACACTCCCACAAGCCACAACACATATCCCCACAAAAATATATTTCAAATCATGTTTACATAATAAATCTCCAATTTTCTGCTATCTAGAATATATCACAAGGTCGAGGAAGAAGGAAATGTCTCTAGCCCTAGCCCAAGCCTAATCATAAAGTTCTTCTCTAGCAATATAAGTAACAGGACTTGACAAAAAGATAGGAGAAACCATGTAGAAACACACACCGATTGTGGTGTTTTCATTTGGATTTAGATACTAATTAATCTATTGCCACCTCGATCTGCTTGTATCACATCTCTGCATGGGGTAATGGGATGGAATGATATAGTATACTACTCAATCCATCTCAAATTATAAGGCGTTTGACTTTTCTGACATCAAATTTATCACCCGTCCTATTCAAAAATATATGCAGAATATCATTTCCTTTATCATAGCTTAGTTTATTAATAAAAGTTTTCTTTAAAAAATGACTTAAATTTGATTATAATTGTATAAATTCTTTGAATAAGACGAGTGGTCAAACTCGTCTTATAATTTAAGACGTAGGGAGTAATAATTGTAATATATAGTACACTCCTACTCCGATCACATCATCCGATTCAGTTCTAGATTGTTGAGACACGTACGTGGAATGCTAGCTACTCCTTTTTACCATTTTCTCGCTCCTTCAATCGAGGAGCGAGCTTTGCGTCGTTGCTGTGCCTGTGTTGGTTTTTAGGAGCGAGTAGGATCGGATAGATAAACTCTTGCTAGCTAGCTGTTGGGAATGGGGAACTATGAAGGGATTATTGATTGATCATATGTAGGCACACGTACGTGGCACGTGGACGGAGGCAGCTAGCTAGCTGTTGGAGCTCCTCTCGATCGTCAATCATCCGCGGCTTGGCCATATGGCAGGGAGAGGGAAGTCGGCCTCAGCGTCCTTGATGAGCGCGTCCAGGTCCAAGTGGTGGTCGTCGTCTTCCAGCATTAGCATGGCCAGGAAATCATTCTCCACCTTGGTGTCGTCGTCCAAGGACGACAAGGACCAGCAGCAAGTGGTGGTCGTGGTGGGGGGCCCCGGCGTCCGCTTGCCGTCCACCTCGTCGTCGTCGGTGGTGGTGAGCAGGTAGTCGGACGGCGGGCGCCGCCTGGAGATGGTGCCCTTCTCGATGGTGATGAAGCCAGAGGACAAGGAGTCGCCGTCGTCCGCAGCCTCAGCCGCTTCTTGGCCCTGATGATGATGCTGACGATTCTGCTTCGTCGTCTTCGTGATCCGCAGCACTGGTGGGCAGCAGCCGGCGGCGAGGGGCACTACTCGCAGGCAGTTGCGCAGCAGGCTGCTGCTGCAGCCTGTCGCTGTGGTGGTGACCAGCAGCCTGTGGTGCAGGGTGAGAGAGAGCACGGCACCGGCGGCGGCGGCTGTTGCAGCAGTGGTAGTGCAGCCGACGCCGACGCCGAGCACGAAGGTGAGGACGCTCGGAGAGGGAAAGGGACGTCGCCGCAGCTGCTCTGCCAGGTCGAGAGTGACACTGGCAATAATACGAGCGGCGGCGGGGTCTTGCTGGTCGCTGCAGGTGACCGTGACCGCGACGGCTTCGATGCTGTTGATGGGTGCGCAGTGCAGGAGTAGCACCTGATGGTGGAAGTCTGCCACGCCCGCCCTGCACACTGCCGCAGCAGGAGCAGGAGCAGAGGAGGTGGTACTCAGGCTCAGCTGGATGCGGCGGCCCTCCGCGGCGTGTGGCAGGCCGGCCACCTGCTGCGCCTCAAGGCACAGCATGGCCACCGCCCGGCCCCGGTGGTGGCTATTCGCCGGCGGCTGCATTGGAGGCGGTGGAGACTACTACCGGCCGAGAGCGAGGAGGCGGCTGGCACCGGCTCGAGAGACGTACGTAAAGAGACTGTCAGTGCTCGATCTCTCGGTTTATAATTTGGTGCGGTGCATTTGCATGGAACGGTGGATTGCGCGGCGCCGGCCTTGGATTTGGACGGCGGCGCTACAGCAAAGCAACATGATCTGATCAGATCAGATCGATGGATCAGATCAGATGCATCTCCATCGAGGAGAGGAATTAAAGGAGCACGTGCTGGTTAGTGGTAGCCGGTTTGGCCGAGCGAGACTTCACGGACGGATCACGTTATTTTCTGACCGTATTTAAGATCGAATTTGTTTAGAGAGGTTTAGATCTGTCCGTATCCGAATCCGAATATTCAACATCTGATACCGTATCCGTATCCGAATACTTAAATCGTATATTTATGATGTCGACATCCAATCATATCTTATCCGACAAAATCGACATTATCTGTATTTAAATCTGAATTCCACTAAAAATATGAAAACAAATGTGGTATCGACGATATCCGTTCGTATCCGACCCGTTTTCATCCCTAGGACGGACACTTGCACTGATCCTCCCTGGGCTGGATTGTTTATGGGCCGGGCTGGGCCGGGAACGAACGAGCAGAACGCCAGTCAAGTCAACGCATCCTGGTCCCGACCTGGACGGACAGGACGAGGACGAGCACAGCAAGCGTAGGCAGAGGCAGAGCAGCCGCCCGAGCCCGATTCTATCCAGATCCGCTGCTGCTTGGGTAACGGCGGCGAGGGGAGTTTGCAGCGACACCGCCGATATCGCGGCATCAGATCCGATGGTGCGTCGCCGGAGCAGAGAAAGTGGCCGAGGCCGGAGCCTGAGCCTGGGTTGGCCTGCGTGCTGCCTCGGCTTCCTGCTCAAGCTGCTCGCCTTCCTCCAGGCCTTCGCCGCCGTCTCCGTCCTCCTCTACGCCGCATGGATGTTCTCGCGCTGGGCGCGCCACCACCAGCTCCACCTCAGCGACCTCCTAAGCCCGGACCTCTGGTTCTCGTCGCTCGTCATGGCGGCGGGGCTCTTCTACTGCCTCCTGCTCCTCGCGGGTTACCTGGCAGCCGAGATCAACACCGGATGTTGCCTCTGCTTCGTACGTATACTTTCTTCTTCTCTCATTTTTATTATTTATTTACTTACTTTGGCTATTTATTTATGTTATTACTTTTTTTGGGTTTGGAATTGGAAACACCCCTCGACAGTACACCATCCCGGCCATGGCTATGATGCTGCTCGAAGCCGCTCTCGCCGCCCATCTCGCGCTCAACGAGCACTGGGTTCAGGTTCCAGTCATTCGATTTCTTTTTTCTTTTTAACAAATTTCAATTCTTTTTTTCTTACTTGCTTATGTATACTCTAATACTTATACTCCTCATCGATCAGGACCTGCCAGAGGACCGCACAGGAGAGCTCCACAACTTACTCTCCTTCATCCATAATAACCTCGACCTATGCAAATGGGCTGCTCTTGCCATCTTCGCCACGCAGGTCACCTCATCCCCTTCAATCATTCTCTTTCAGCTAGATTCTTCCACTTTATTATTATATAATATGAGAGTATTCCTATTACCATTCATGCTCACTAGTCACTACTGAATGCATGCTCTTGTTGCATTTTACTATATGTCAGCATGTTTTGTAATTACAAATCATATGTTTCATTCCTCTTCAGGCACTCTCACTTCTCCTGGCTATGATTTTACGGGCCATGCTGTCTGCCCGGATCGTGGACTACGACAGCGATGAAGACTTTGTGGTTATACGGAGGCCACTCCTGGTTACCCAAGCTCCTGCACCTTACCTCCCTACCACCGTTGATGCCAGAGGTGCCCGTCCTGACCTCTGGAGCTCAACATTGAGACACAAGGTGACAACTGTCTCCCACTTCAACACTATCTTTTGGACTATATATACAACAGAAACACGAATTTACTGACACCAGAGACGCCACAAGCTGAACATCGCCTTGTCATCTAGTATCGTCCCACCACACTGACTTGGAGAAGCTTGACGACTCTGGCTAATTCATTTCGCTTCATTGTTCCACGGCAGACTATATATAGAGCATACCTAACAACCAAATAATCCTTGAACATAGTGAAAGAGGCTAGCTCATCTCTAATCAAGTCAATAGATGTATGGAAACTAATCTACTAGTAACCACATAATAATCTAACAGCTGTTGCACACGACATCTTAATCCTCATTTTCTTGACGTAGTTATAGTTGTTGGCCTTAGTTGTCCTTTGATAAACAACGTTGTTGATTTTCTATACGGTTCTGAGAATTCTTTATCAACTAGATGTCTCAAGTTTGATGAGGAGTTTATAAATCATAGTTGTATTCTGCAAGTTCTTTTTTTCTCAAGCTAAAGAAGTAGCTCCACGTCATTATCTATGACAGTTCACATTCAATTTATCCGCTCTTCAAATCTCTATATCTCCGAACTACAAAAGTTTCCTTATCATCCACCTCCATTATTGACTAGATGTCTACCCTACTGGTCATTATTAGCATGGGATACAAAATAAAAATAGAACAAGAAGTCAAGCTTATCTTTGCAGTCAAAGTGCTCTTGCTTCTCTACAGGGCATCAGTTTATTGGTTTGTCTAACTCTATGACCATGTTAAATACTGCAGTTTAAACACACTGACACACAGCACCACGATAGAGTGCACCCATCGTAGAACTTGATCTGCAGCTTCACAGGGCTGGGCAGATTCCTAGTGAGACATAGTAACATTTGAGTAAAGGTGGGGGTAGATAGAATTTCATCGGTGGATGAAGTTGTACAATCACTGGGATGATTAAATAGCTGTTTTGGACACAATGCTGATTTTCATCCCCACCCTCTCTTACATCCTCCCTCTCCTTTTTTGTGGCGGTGAGGCAGGGATGGCAGAGTGGGGGAGGGAAGAACTCCGTCCCACACTCTCCCCCCCCCCCCCCCCTTTTTTTTTAAGTAAGCATACTCCCAGCTTCTTTTGCAGAAGAATTTTATTGACGATTGGTCTGTGGTTGCACTACTACTGTGACTTGTCGCGTGCAGTTTGTTATCATTCCCTTGGTGTTACTTTACCTGTGTTGGACTGTATATCCACTCTATCACTAGCCAATGAAAATGCTATGATGTCCAAAGATAATTTGTTAGACCTGAGGTGTTACACTCAATTTCTCTTTTCACGGACTACAGAAAATTATTGCTTGGCCGGAAAATGATTATCTTTGTCTCTATCTATTCTGATGGACTAGTAACTAACTCACACATTTTTGCTGCCATCCCCATCCAGTATGGCTTGAACACGAGCGACTATACCTACAACACAATGGATGCAAATGCAGCACAGTCTCAGTGAGTGGAGCAGTCACGAGACAGATGAAGGAAGCGCTAAATGCAATGATAAGCAGCTCTTCTGTGTATTCCAGAAAAAGACAGATGAAGGAAGCATGTGTTTATTCAAAGCACCTGGTATGTACAGGTTCCTGGCCTGGCGCTCCTGGCATATTGCTTGTAACAATTTCCAATTTAATTGCACTTAGTTGATCTTGCGTTGCACTGTACCGTGTCACCCGTTGATATATGTGTATATTTGTGGTTATGTGGGCGCTGTGCATATGTGGGGTTTTACGTTTTTGCATCATCGTGAAGAGGCTTTTGGCCAAAAGTTGTTTGTCGAGCCTGGGGCTGATGTGCGCTGCAGGCCAATTTTTGTGTATTTTTTTACCCGGAAGAATACTGCAGTCAAAGTTCTGTAACCTTTGTGCATAATAATATCTATTAAGGGTCAGAAGCCTCCTGTGTTGCCAGTTTGTCCGTCTTGCCGTTTGTGTTGCCTGTTTAGCAAGTTTATCAGCTGCTTCGTTGCTCTGTTGGTCTCACTTGTTTTATTATCTTGATTACCTAGTGTCTAATTCGTTGAGTGGTGGCAACAAATTCAGCCAAGGGTCAACGATCGGGCCCGTCAGTTGTGAGAAAATTGACTTTGCGTCATGACTTACCAAGAAACTCCATTAGAAATGTTTCGTTCCATATTGATGAAACGCGTCCACGTATCGAGGGTGTTCTATTTTATCACCTTACACAAATATAGACATGGCGGCACTATTGAAATAGTGAAATAAAATTGACCACTGAGAACGGCCTAACTGACATGCTTATCCTTACGAACACCAGACGGAACATTACATGCACGAGAGCACCCAAAAAAAAAACATCTTAAGATGTGTGCAACATCGGAATAACACAAACAAGCCAGAATGAACAGCGAAGTTTGCAAAACAAAGGATTTATGGTTCTTACACCTATCCATTTCTTCATAACGCGTCATTGGTTCCAACGCAGAAAAGCCTCAAAACTGGAACTCGAAAAAAGCTCCTACAGGGCAAAACTTTAGAAAACCGCAGGTTTGGCATGTTGAGCTTCCTGCAAACAGGCAAGTCGGGGTTCTGTTATTTCGCATGTTGTTTTGTATGCAGGTGCATAGCATCAGGGGAATTTGATCGGCTTTGGCGGCAGTGCCTTCTTCACTAGCTCTGACTGCTCCTGCACATGAACCGACAGGAAGCCTGTTGCTGTAGCAGCTGAAGGTGCTCTGCCCACATACTTGATGTCTTCAAACGAACCCCGCCCAAGAGCCTTCATGGCAGTAAACAGCCGAGGAGAGATGTAGCTGTATGCACCCATGTTCATGGGCTCCTCCTGGCACCACACAATCTCCGCATCTACATCGTTCAAACATGACAGTCAAGAACAGTTCAAAATGTGCTCAGAATAAACAGAGCTCCATAACATCTTTGGTAATGGAAACTATCATTTAGGGAAAATATTTTAAACTAAAGGAAAATCTCACGTACTTGGGTATCTCTTAAGCTCTCTTTGGATAAGGTCATATGGGAATGGGCAAAGTTGCTCAACTCTGCAAATTGCAACATCACCACGCTTGGACTTCTTGCGCTCTTCGTCAAGTTCATAGTAAACCTGCAACGCAACAAAATGGTTCATATTGTCCCCAACCACTAATTTGTTTGATTTAATTCAGAAACACGCATACTTACTTTCCCAGAACATAAGATAAGACGGTTGATACCCTCCTCGACTTGCTTGTGATCATTACGGTCCTTTATCAGTCGCTTGAAACGTGTTCCCTGCTTATCAAATCCTAGATGGCCTTCAACATCATCAAACTCTGAAAGATTTGACTTGCAATCCTTGTGCCTAAGCAGGTTCTTAGGAGCTGTTACAATCAGTGGCTTCCGGAACTCCCTATGTATCTACAGCCCCACACCAATAGTAGCCAACAATAGAAGGAATAATAACATGTGAGCAAACTGCAAACCAAACGCTAGAATCAGAAAAACAAACTGCACAATAAGATAAGCTGACCTGCCGACGCAACAAATGAAAATAATTTGCAGGAGTTGTTACATTCACAACCTGCCAGTTACACTCTTGTATCTGCTTGCGAAGTGTTGGTTCCATCTCAGGTATGACAAAAGGATTATCATCACTCATCTGCGGAAAACAATCATTATAGCAGTCTCAAGTAAGCAGTTAAACTCAAGTTCTAGTCTCCAGACAAGCAGAAGATCTGAATCATTACCAAAAGGAAATGAATTTACTGTACACTTGCATGACATGACTATTGATTGCCACACAAAAAAGAATTGCGCGGATGCATTAAAAGTTTAATTAAAACTGCATCTTTTTTTATAAAAATGGTTTCAAGAGAAGAACAAACATCTCACATTAGAGAATTTATAATACTGTAGACCCACATGGGATGAGTTTACCAAACATGATTTGTATGGATGCACAAAAATTACATGGTTTCTTTCAAAATAGTTGGATAAAAAACAACTAAAATATATAGAACAAGGATGCAAAAAAAAGGACTGGTCACCACTGATGTGATGGCTGAACAACAGCAATAACAAAAACATGCCTCCTGTGAATTACCTGAAGGAAGCGCTCCAAGCGGGCACTGGAATGCTCAGGACCTTGGCCATCATAACCATGAGGCAGCAGAACAACAAGGCCGGTTTGCCGCAACCATTTTGCCTCGCCGCTGCTCAAAAACTGGTCGAACATCACTTGTGCACCATTGGCAAAATCGCCAAATTGTGCTTCCCAAAGAACCAATGAGTTAGGGTTCTCCATGGAGTAACCCAATTCAAACCCAAGAACAGCAAACTCTGAAAGTGAACTGCAATACATAGCATAAGGTTAAAACAACTTATCACTGAAATCATAGTTCCGCTAGGCGCTCGCCTAGGCGCGACTAGTCGCGAATCGGAGCTCCCCGCCTCGCCTATGGGGGTAGGCGGAACCTAGGCGGCGGCGGCGGCGCCGGTGGGGGTGGAGAGCATCCGGTGGAGCTTCGGACGTGCGCAGACGGCGGCGAGCACGGCGGGCGCGGGCGAGAGGAGGAGACAGTCGCTGGCGGGGAGGAGCAGCGCGGCCGACGGCGTGCGCAGAGAGAGGGAGCAGCGGGAGAGGGCGGCGGCGGCGGCGGCGGGCAGAGTCGCGTCGCGAGTCGCGGCTTGCGGGAGACGGGGAGTCACGGGGGCGACGCGGAGATGAGAGAGTTGGGCTAAAGTGGGCTGTTAAATGGGCCTTCTATTCTTTCTCCCTTCTATTACTACTACTTATCTTGTTGATGCAAAACCGATCTGCAAACACAAAGGGCTAATACCCGATTCAAACGTTAAGGCGTGCCAGCCGATTTGACCTTGCTATCGGCAAAGGTGATAACTCGAATACTTTAGTCCTGACAACAGCGATGCGCCCGGATGTCACGGCTAAGAGGTACTCACGCGGAACTCGAGAACACGCCGAGCTTAAGTCGACGAATTCCTAAGAACTCGTAATAAAAAGAAAAAAGTATGACGAAGTCGTCGAAAAGTAGATGCTGGAATATGAGTAAAAACGTGTGTTTGATTGATTTCTTGATTGATTATTACAAGGTCCTAGGGTTTATATTTATACCCTGCTCAAAGAGCTACAACCAGACACGATTAGAATTCGAATTCCAAATTACACGGAATCCGTATACAAAACGATGCAAATAATTAAGGAAATAATAAAACTATCCTTCGTGACAAACCGAAACTCCTCCACATGACAACTGGCAGCTTCCGGACTCCTCCTTCGCATCATCGGCAATCCCCTTGCCATAGTCATCGGCAGACCTTTTTATCCAGCCATCGGCACCATATTACTGCCTGTGGACTTAGTCACATTCAACCTCTCCCTCATCGGCAACCATCCTCATCAGCAACCCGCATCGTACCGCCACCCTATCCTGCCATCCTAGACACGTGCCCAAAAATGGTGTCAACACATGCCCCCCAGTTTCGGAGTATAAAACTATTAATGCTCCGAAATTCTCTGCAGAAATGATGCCTTCTCCGCAATTAATGCTCCTAATCTGGTAACCGACAACCTCAATCTGGACAACTCTGATCCTAATCCTCCGCAGATTCCTCGAAATCCCCAACTTCCTAAACGGGCATCTTTCTTGGTCGTACATCGGCAACAATACCGTTACAAAGATCTGCCGATGCTCTGACCAGGATATTCGCAAAAACGGTTACCTCCCCTCTATCCGCCCATCGGCAAGATGACCGTTATAGAATATCACCGATGGACCGACCAGGAGATCTCGCACAGTAAAATATCTTCAGATAATGACCGCTTCCCGTCAAATCACCTGCACAATCCCTGGATTACCGTGCGAACAGTTACCATATCCACCTGAGTACCCTCGGGCTTCTCGAATGCGGCAAAGAGATAAGTCGGATTTGCCCTTGCCCATCTTGTCCTATAAATAGTTCCTTCTTGGGTACTCCTCCCCCATCACACCATTCTACTATCCAACTTTGCTTTTCCAGCGGCGGCGCCATTTACAACCTTCAAGATCTCCGACAAGCACTCCTCTTCATCAACTCCGGTGCCCTCCAACGTCCTCTTCACGACAAGATGGCCATTGGCTTCGTCGTCCCTGAGGTCAGACTTCCATCTCATCTTCTGTGTATATTCCTATTCATCCGCGATTCATCTTACTGAATATTCCCCTTTTCCTTTTTCTTTGTATTTTTATTCCCCCAAAATTACTAGGAGTTGTCCAATAAAATTGTCATCCCCACTGATCAACCACACCTTCAATGTCTCGGTCCTCTAGGGGATTCAGATCCAACCAATCTTATCAACGCAGAAACCAATAGGATCCCCTTTAGGGCTGAAAACTTTTCTGTAGATCTATGGAAAGACACTTTTCGCTCTTGGCCCAGCCCTACCGTAGGGTGGAAAGACTGGTTCTTGAGGGTCAGCAATTCTTATGAAGTCCAGTGGAGTGAGAGGAAGCTAGCCCAATGCATTAGGCTATCCATTGCCGATATGCACAGGAACGAGTCACTGCTGATAGCTGCATCCTACTTTTGGTCAGACACTCTCAATGCTTTTGTTTTTGGCCACGGCCCTGCTTCTCCTACCCTTGCCGATGTAGCCATGCTCACTGGGCTAGATATATCTTCTGCCGATACCACCCACTTTTTTGATACTGCCCCCAGTGCCAAAGTAGAGACTCGCGCTATCGGCGGTTGGTCAGGGTACATCCAGAAGTACCGCGGGAGAGGGCCTGTCACCATAAAGGAGCAAACCACCTTTCTGAACATGTGGCTGGACAAGTTTGTATTCTGTGGCCGATCGGCAGGACCGACTTCTGTCTATCTATCGGCAGCAGAAAGACTGGCTAACGGTGGCCAATTTCCTCTCGGCCGATATTTGCTCAGCGCTGTTTACCACCTTCTTCATCAGGTAGCCCAAAAACTCCTGCTTGGCCAATCCATCGGCAACTTGGGAGGCCCCTGGTGGTTTATTAATATGTGGCTCAATCTGCACCTGCATAAGCGCCTTGATTTCAACTTGTTCTCACAGCACTTCCCAAGAGATATAGCCGAAAATCATGTGTTGGGTGAAGAGGAATCGGCAACGCGTGCCCCCTTGAACTTTGGCGAAGCCGTTATAGTCTTACCCGGTTCAGGGAACAATCCGGATCAGATCGGCCGATTCTTCGAGACTCTGTATGAGGGTCTGGCCAGAGATGAACGACCATGGCTGGCTTATGATGACCCAGATAGCATGCTCCCTCTGACCTTCAATCCATTTGATGAAGCTCTCGACAGGGACAATGAGGCGATGATGGCAATTGTGACTCCCAGAGCCATTCCAGTGAATTTCTTCGGTAGCACGAAAACTTCTCCCCAGACTTACGAATTTTACAATCCATCGGCATTAGCTCGCCAGTTAGCTTTCGGCCAGTTGCCGATTGCACTTCCTTATGCCGATGTAATAAAACCCAGAGAAACCATCAACAACCTTCTTGAGTGGACTCGAGTAGCCCAACTACCACCAAATGCCGATGTAGATGTAGATCTGTCAGAATGGGTTCCGGCTGCTTTTATCACTCAGGCATACAAGTTATGGTGGGCAGAATGGAAAGAGCATCTATTCTGCAGATCGGCACTTTCATACCGCGGCATGATTGACCCCGAATACGAAGTTCCCGATGACACTGTAAGTAACTCAAACTACCGTTTCATTTTCTCACTATTACTTCTATCGGCAGCTTACCCTTGTATTCCTTTTGCAGGTTGACAATATTCCTCCATTGGTTAGCAGGAGTGGCAAGCCGATTGACTTGTTTCCATCAGGCCCGATTTCCTCAATCGGCCACAATGCTCCCACTCTGGCTTCCATCGTGCATCGGGGTGCGCGCCTCAGGAAAGTTACTACCAGGAGAACCCAGACATCACCAACGGTAGCTGCTCCTACTCTGGCACGGGCTTTCAAGGCAATTTGTCAAATCTTTATCTTTTACGCTGACTATCTTTATATCGGCTTTATTTATACTTACAAACCCTTGTTCGTTATTGCAGCAAACCAGTGCATCGGCAAAGGTCACACTTCAAGGTGCCGATGCCACCCAGTCCAGCCAGCCAAAGAGGAAAGGTGTCAAGAGCACCAGGGCCGAAACGAAACGCCAAAAAGTGGCAGCTCCCCCTCCTCCTCCGGTATCTCTAATCCCAGTAGAGTCTTCTCCTTCTCCAGAAGTCCAGACACAGCAAGTGCCATCTCCCCAACCAATGCAGGATGCACCACAGATGGAAGAATCCCAGCAGGAAGAGCCTCAAACAGAAAGTACATCAGTCGATGTGGGTGAACAAGCAACTGGTCCGGTGGGTCCAATTATATCACCGGCGGCTCTCCCGATTCAGACAACCGTTGTTTCTCCTCCAGGTAACATACTTTAACAATACCGTTGCCGATGAACTCATTCTCATTTAGTCTCATAACCTTTCTTGTCTTCTTTCAATCGATATCGTCCCATCGGCAACCTTAGCCGATCAACCTGCAGTTCCATCGGCATCTTTGGCCGGTCCGTCCGCAGCTCCGTCAGCACCTCCCAGTCCAAGGCAAGAGATCGCCTTGAAGCAAGTAAGTCACTGTTTACCGTGGTTTAGGGTTTAGGGTTTAGGGTTAAGGGTTTAGGGTTTAGGGTTTAGGGTTTAGGGTTTAGGGTTTAGGGTTTAGGGTTTAGGGTTTAGGGTTTAGGGTTTAGGGTTTAGGGTTTAGGGTTTAGGGTTTAGGGTTTAGGGTTTTAGGGTTTTAGGGTTTAGGGTTTAGGGTTTAGGGTTTAGGGTTTTAGGGTTTAGGGTTTAGGGTTTAGCTTTTAGGGTTTAGGGTTTAGGGTTTTAGGGTTTCCCGTTTAGGGTTTAT